>NC_070630.1:15321251-15501251 GCF_947347685.1 Pleuronectes platessa
ACGCTCACGCAGGCGGGCACGGACGTGTTTGTACGGACAGACATAAGACAAAAAATGCAAATTAGATTACTCTCAAATAGAAATGAGAAATTTCACGTGAAGATGTAACAGATTTCCACCAGCACTGTGACACAGCACAAATGTGTGGATCTCTGGAAGTTAAAACCTATTTTATGTGTTGTCAAATTGCTCCGAATTTGTATTGAAACCCGTCTTCTTCATCAAACACAACTACACAGAAATTGTTGTTTGCTTTTCAACATCATTTGTAGTTTATAAAATAGGCAATTGTGACCATTGAATCCAATTTCTCTTCTTTCGTTCATGCGCAAAAATGCACACATTGCCCGTCGAGCATTCACAACCCCCCCCCCCCCACACACACACACACACACACACACACACACTCTCATGTGCGCTGCGCACGTGCACGTACATTAACATAAACAAACACACTGCAGAAAATTTAGTCTCTGACAGGCATCTATAAAATGAATAATTCAGGAGCTGGTTTACATAAACCATCCATTCAGTCATACATGATTTAGAATAACAGTTGTATGTGCAGGAAGCAATCATCATGTTATGATAATAATACCGGGGACGATATGCATATTCAGATACGACTTGTGGGAAATCTTGTGCAATTCTCATACGTTTACTTCACATGACATCCCGTTCTATAGGTATTATGTAATTGAAGAGATCATTTCGTTTCTGTGTTGCTCCTCTTATATTATTATTATATTATTTTTGAGTTTGACATCTTCGTTAAAAAATTATAGGAGCCTGCATGCAAAGTAAACAAAACCCACTTGCCGCTTGAAATTAGTTGCAGACATTAAACTAATGTAAATAACCTGCATTTGATGAATATAAAAAAAACTCCAGCAATCAGAACATTGATATGAAACCCATGAAAACCAACATATAAGAGCCACAGGGATCTAAATTACCTGCCCACAAACTGGCCAAGATAAAAAAAGTTAAACTATTAAAAGTTTATCTCAACTTGTGTCTTGTTTTTCAGCCCAATTTTCTAGACATTACATTTAGTGTCCATAAGGTTTGAGAGAGTTTTCCCAATGGAAAAGTGCTCTCAGACTTTTGGAAACCACTGTGTAAACAACTCAATATGTTCGTTTTGCCAAATGCCATTAGCCCGAACTGTGAATGCTGCCAGTATCATGTTTAGCAGCTGCAATTTTTGGAGAGATGATAGCAAGTGCAACATTTTTGTACCAAGCTCAAGTCGTTTGGAAGTATCGGGGTGGATCCCAGGACATATACGGGTCCCATGTGTGGTGGGGGTAACACAACAAAAGCACTTTGGTTAGGGTAGAAATGTTAAAAATGCAATGAATTAAACATGACCTTCAAATCAAATCAAATCAAATCAAAGCTTATTGTCACATGCACCAATGACAGCATCATCGGAGCAGTGAAATTCTTGTGACATGGCAGGCAACATCTACGCAGTAGACGACTTTACAAAGTCGAAAAATAACATACTATATAACATGACATAACATATAACATCGTAACATATAACATAGTCCAATGAAACAGCAGTTTACAGGGTGAGGAAGTGGGGAATATTAAATTAAATAAAATGAATATATGTGAAGCAAGTGTATTTGTATGAGTGGGGGAGCAGAATGTACATATTGACCTCTGTGGATTCATAGGCCTGTAGCGCACAACCATATAAATCATTTGAAAAAAAAAGGAGAGAAATCATGCTGGATCTTGTAGAAGAACAAATATGTTGTCAGTGAAGATATTTCGGGTTCATTAAAGCAGTTTCAGGCATGAATCCAAAATGTCTGGAGATTGCCTGGGTCAGATGTTTTCACAAAAACAGAAGAAATTGTTTAGAGCGCGTAAACCCCGACATCGGCCATCATCACCAAGAGCTGTAGAATCTTCTCGTCTTTCCAGGTTGACATCTTCGTCACTGTGTTCCATGTATGACACCTCTTTTCCATCCTGAGATAAATGTGTACATTTAGTGATTTTCAGTTTTGCATCTGTCGTGTGTTAGAAATCTCACGTCCACTGGAGGAGACACAGGAGACGTTCCAGAAACTGTCCGGAGTAACTGGTTCGGACAATTGTGATCTCACACACAGCCCCTCTGGGAAATATCTGAAAATTGTGCGGTTGAATCTACCATGTTGGGTCTGCTGAGCCCCTCCTCTTATCTCCACAGCCACCTGAAGAGGAAGTCTCACGCACATCTTCCGTACGGAGCATGTTTCAGCACATGACGACATTATGGCTGGCAACACCGTCATCAATCTGATTTATATTTTATTAACTATTTCTTTCCCGAGGGGCCTGTTCATTTTACAAAGTGCCCGTGGCGGGTGTAGCCCCGTCTATCAGAGGCCAATGACACAGGGACACATGTCAAATAAAAGGACATTACCCCTGATTGATTGACAGCGTTACGAGACGCTGAGCAGAGACGGACAGTCGTGTCAGAGGTGGAATATGGGGAGGGAGAGAAATATGTTTGGGTTGCAGAAAGAAAAATGGATGGTGAAACCATGACACTTGGAAAAGGACAGAGAAAATAATTCAGTGGAGTTGTCTCCTTGTGGTGGTAACCCTCTGCCAAAGTTATATTGTAGGAGCTTTAGGCACAGTCTCCTGAGTTATGGTGTCGAGTAACGGCCAGAAAAATGTTTCCGTCGAACATTATGTCCTCAAAACTGCAGTTCTTTGACCTCTCATCACAAAATCCAATCAGCTCATGCTTGCATCCAAGTGGGCGTTGTTCCAGAAGTAATGACATTTCCTCAGGGGGTTCCTGGGATGTTGCATTCATAAAAAGGGATTGGACGCGAGGTCACAGCGACCTTGACCTTTGACCGCTGTGATCTAATCAGTTCCTCCTGGAGTCCAGGTTGATGTTTGTTCCCAATTTGAAGAAATTCCTTGGAGGCATTCCTGAGATTTCACATTCAGGAGGACAGGATAGACAGACAGATGGGCCGACAACCTGACAACACGAACCCCGCAGCAGTGGCTTTTCCCGGGACGGAGGTATGAAAATAAAAGCTGACAGAAGACATCACAGGAGAAGGCTGAGGTGGAGCAAGAAGAGAGACGTGACAAGGAACAACTTGGACAGAGGAGAGTGGGAGATGGGCTGAGGAGGATAAGGGTGTTGGAGAAGTCCGCCTCATTCCAAGATAACAGAGGAGGACAGTTCACACAGTGGACATGTGATCCAGAACCCTCAGAGTCCCCTGATTATGTATAAACTACCTGCACACACACAGACTCACACACACACACACTGGCACAACCTGACAACTGACCGCGCACACAACAGCTTGTGGCTCCCCATGAGTGAGAGACAGTGACTCACTCTCTCACACATACAGCCGTTTTCTCATGATCACACCATTAAGCTGTTTGGTTGAGTATTTATATTTAATGAATAATGTTTTGTATATGCAGCAAAACAAGTTTGTTTTCACCTGCCTGTAATACATTGCAGTATAAATCAGAGCCCAACTGATGTAGGTGTATGGAGGCCAATGCAACTATAAGGGAGTAAACAATTTATATAATAAATATCACATGATACACATATTGGTCATATAATTATGTCATTATGAAATCTTGTCAAAGAAGAATTTAGGACCGAGATTTTTACAGTTTCACCGTCGTGTTTAAAGCATAGCTTTTTAGGTGAAAACAGAAATTCACATCTTTTCAGCATTCCTTGTTCTGTAAAATATATCGGCAAATATAAACACATAATTTCATTGGCCAACTACTGCTGTCACTTTTTTGTTATATTAGTTGATTACTTATATGGATATTTGAACAATCATTCAAACGTGCGTTAAAGGTTCACGTTCGAAATGATATGACCTCGTTTAGATAGAAAGTATACAGACTTGATCCACTAGAGGGCACTGACTTGATCAGTAAAGAAAGTCAGTAATGTTGCTTTAATTTGCCCTGAAATGGAGGACGCTAGCAAGCGTCCTAGCAAAACTGAAACATCTAAGCAAAGCATCTGAGTGGCTGGAAAGTAGCTGGGGGTGGCAGACTGTCAGCTTTGGACCATACAAGTGCCTCACTCTCTGCAGGCTAACCTCAGTGGAGGAGGCCCCACAGATGGGCAGAGCAATGTCAAGTTTAATCCTCCGTATGACTCACAGAGAAGTATTCAAAAACATTAGCAGGTGCGTGTAATGTCAACTTCATTCGAAAGCTGACGGCCCAACAGCTCTCGCGTAAATATAAATGATTGACAGCTTGTCTGAAACGTCTTGATGTGACTGATGTAATCTCAAGAGATCTAAAGCTCCCAGCAGCTTGAAACCACATAATTACTGTACCATCTGCACCGCAACACATATATATTATGGGATGGACAAAAGCATTATATAAGTTACTGCATACAAAATACAGTTTTAATCAGTTGGCTTGCGAAAAAAAGAGTCTTGATGAGCATTAAATAAGTAGTACATTGCTCACATTCACTTTGATTTCAGTTGTGTAAAAAGTGAAAGGTTGTCTGCTGACACACACGTTCATATCAAAGTATTACCGACTTCACTCTTGGCTTTTTTCTGACCCCATTTAGCCGACACATCGATTTTCCTCTTCCCAACAAGAGCTTATTCCCGGATTCATTTGCTGAAAAAAAGCATTTTAAATACCTTAAAAGGTTGCATGTATAAAAAGAATGTATTATCCCTAAAGCACATGCATTTTATTAATTCACTGAGTCTTGCCCCCTGCAGTGATTGAGGTGTTTACTCCCGTGCATATGTTTTAAAAATCAGCAGAAGGAGAGCACCTGCTTAGTGTCCCATTCTTCCTCATTACGCTTGGCAGCTTGATGGAGCACATAGCGATAGATCAATACGCACACTCACATACGTGCACACAGAGACACGCACGTTCGCACATACACGCACACTAACACATTATGGACACTGCACCTCTTCTACACAGTAAAAAAAAATACACATAATCAGACTAACACAAATTTGCATGAGCTGTTGTGCGCGTTAGCCTATTTTCCGGGTTATGAGATGATTAGCATCCCATTAACAAGAGTTTTCCTGCCCTGCACGGCCCCTCTTTTTGCCAAAGGTGCTGTGAGATGATGAAGCATCGTTACCAGGGGCCATGAATCACTGTCTTCCTCAAATTAAACATGCTATGTCATAAACACACTGTGGTAAACTTGCTGCACAGGAGGGATGTGTGTACGGGAATGAACTGTGGCCATGTGTGTGTGTGTGTGTGTGTGTGTGTGTGTGTTTGACTGAGTGCCTAGTGTCCCAGTTAAGCGTAATAAAGCACAGGGCTAAAATAATGTGATGAGTTTAATGAGCAGACCATCCATGCGTTCAGCTCCCTCAATGCTCCTCTCTCCTTCCTCTATCTGTCTCTGGCTCACAGACCAACCCCTGTCTCGATCACTTTCCCTGTGTTTGTGTGTGTGTGTGTGTGTGTGTGTGTGTGTGTGTGTGTACATGGGGGGTTTGGAGTTGGCCTGGGAGGTAATGTGATTCGACTAGAACAATTAATCTTGCTCAGGTGAGAGTGCTTTGGGAGAAACAGGGAGGGCGACAGGGGTAAGAGGGATGGGTAGAGATGGTCATTTAAATGTAAGTGGGGACAGAAAGGGAAAGCTGCGAGGAAAGAGGGAAGCAAATGACGTATGAATGGTGATCTCTCTTCCCTCACTGTCTCCGATCTTTATCTTACTTCATGAGCTTAGTGCTTTTTATCACACTCTGATTCACCCTGTGTCAGTTTTTCAAGTTTCTCACACTGTGCCACCGTTACGCAGCAATATTAAGGAATTTAGTTTCAAACTTTCAAAAATGTCCTGTCTTGCAATAACACTTTGCACCTGAAGAGGTGATAGTGAGTCACTGAAATATTCAGTCTGCCCTCAAGCCAACGTGAGCAGATGAAGAAGTAGTAGCCGTGAGAAGTAATGGCTTTAAACCTTTTGTTGCAGCCATTCTTTTCTTTTTGTCACGTTTCTTGAACTCTTTTCTCAAGCTCAGGAATTTATCATAGATGCCAGAGGCAAGAGAGGTTTCCTCCGTGCATTCATCTCAGCATCACCGCTGGTCTCTAATCTGCAGTCCAATTAATCCCATTTAATACCTCTGCAGTGGCTGCACCTTCTGCTGGTAATCTTTAAATTGGCAGTAGTGACCCCCGTCCCTGTATACGTGTGCAAATGTAGCAGTGACATTCTTTTGCATAAAATATTTGTTTCCTGTGGCAAAGAAAACTCACAATGAGGCTTCGCGGTGAGTTATACTTTGGTCAACTTTGACCAGTGACATCACAGCCTCAGCCAAAAGCAACAACCTTTATGTGCTTGACCCCATTTGGCTATAAAGTATTTCTGCTTGGGTTTGCTGATAATATAGACCCAATAGAGTCCCCATACATAAAGTAGCCTATGCAGATCTACGCAAAAAAAAATTCAATGCAGTATATCCATTCCAACAACATGGTTCTATTTAACAGATTCCTCCTGGCTATGGAGGCAGGGACAACCAACAGCTCCACAGCCTGAGGGAGAAGTTGCACAGTGCAACCAAGTGTCAGGTAGACAACCAGGGAAACATGTACAGCTCCAACCAAGTCCGCTCACAGTGATCATTTGGGATCTTTTCATACATGTTTGGACCATAAAAAAGTAATTATATTATTTTTTTAGCAGACCTGTCAGTGATTTACTCCTCCTGTCTGTGTCTCAATCGATCGCACTGCACACTGACAACCGAATCGAGCCAAATAAAGCAAACCCGCCATCTCCTCCGGCTCGCAATACATTCACCCAGACTGAGTTTATACATGTGTCCGATGGCAAAGCTTTTGTGTGTGTCATTGTGTGTCGCTGTGTGTGTAGAGAGCGAGTAAGATGTGCGTTTAAATACATCACATCCTGCACAGCCAAGATTCAGCTAGCAATTACACATGGTTTGTCCCAGTTATCTCAATGGCCAGTCTGACTAAGGACCAAACAATACATATCCTCATACGACAGCAGCAGACACTCTACCTTTCTGGTAATATGTTGCCCTCTCATGTTTTTACAACTCGAATTCAGCAATTGGGAAATTCTTACACATTGCCCCTTTAACAAAACAAGTCTTTTTATATCTTCGTTTAACCTTCTATCTTCTCTGATCTGCAATAATGTATGTGCCAACCAAATGTCAGAGCCAGGAGAAAGCAGGACCTGCATCCAATGTGTGCAAATGTCATTACACTTTTGACGTTTTGGTTTGGAGTTGTTCTAAAATATATCAATGTATGTAATGAGTGTTAATAATATAAAAAATCCATGCAGTCACGCTATAATCAAAGTCGAGTCTTTATTGCATATCTGATTTTGATTTAAGAACCATTTTCAATTTGTTTCCTTTAAAACTCTTGATTACAGCCATTAACTGTGTCTTTGAAATTAGAGCAGTTACTCTTTGCTCCGGAGCTGCAGAGGTGTTGTATAGAGTTAAATAATCTGCTTCTCCCCTGCATTAAGATCTCAAACATTAGTCTTTGAGGTGGAGCGGGAAAACTAAAGGCGAAAAAAACACTTCCCACTTAATGTGAAACGAGATTCTTTAAGCACGAATGCATTTCGGTAGCTAATCAAAACCTAGACGTTTATTTACTGTTGGAAAGGTAAAGGTAATCCATATGCATCAGCATCCAAACTGTATCCCTGTGCGTCGCTGATGGAATAACGATAAAACATAAACTAAGAGCTAATAGTATTACCGGCTGGGGTACAGTGCTGGATCTGTGCTAATTTCTTAATTTGATTTCCTTCCTCAAATAGAGCGAGTAATTTGTTTATGGGACCAGAATTTGCCCAATTCAGCCAGTAAGCTCTTTGGCAGCAATAATGGGGATAAACGGCTAGCAGAAACTGCAGCCTAATCATACCGCGTCTGTTGAATTCACACATCCACGCTCACACACAATGTTTTAGCCTGGTCCACACCCCATCTCTGTATTTCACTTTAATCATCCAGTTTAAAATTGCAGCTTAATGAAGCTAAGTAGCCAGCCACTAACCAGTTAGCCAACTCTATTTGTTCACACAAATACACTGTTTAGCTTTCCAGCTCATGCAACCCACACCGATACAGCATTGCTTTAATTGTAATGAAGTCATGTTTCAGGAGCTCAGCCATGCAGACAGTTCATCTGGAAAAAGACAGAATTATTTAATTTCTCGAAAAAGATTCAAAGTAAATAAATATTAGATTGCCAAGTAGACAGGATAAAGAAACTGTACCAATATCTTATCTTTATGGAGTAGATATCCAAAATTTAAGAACACACACACACACAATGATTTCTGTATTTTGTCTCTTAATAAAGTGATTCTCCTTCCCCTTTTCAAGTAAGACTCATGCCCAGCAGAAAGTTAACATACAGACATGGTGCCTTGTGTTGCATGACATAGACAAGAAGTGTGTGTGTGGGATGAATGACACATGGGTAGGATTTACACACACAGGCAAAGAATCTCTTCATCCTACACATACCACTGTGAGTGCTCCGGTTTCATCACCAGGCTAGCCCTCTACTTTCAAACAATAACAAACTCTTCCACCTCTTGCAGGGTTAATCGCCCCTTCACTTTCCTCACAGTTGTCTGTTATTCATACCTTTGTTATCCGACTGGATGCTCTCACTTACTGCCATTCACGCTCTCTCTCTCTCTCTAACCGCTTTCCCTCCCGCGCCATGGTTCATGACCGCACCGTTCCTCTGTGATCCCTTCATCATCGCAACAAAGATGGGTAAGTTGTTGTGTTGCTGAAGTCTCAGAGGCACAATTCAAAGCATGGGGGGGCATGTTGCACTGTTTGTGACATTCACCCGTGGAAGCAGTTGATGAAAAGTTACCTCCTCCATTGTTTAACTGGGCACGGCTGAACGGAAAGTACGGTCTCACTTTCACGGCAGTGATAACAAGCTGTGCCGGGAAAGAGGTACGATACACACACACACACGCACACGCACAAACACACAAATGCATGCATGAACAGAAAACAGAGTGCAGAGACATAACTAAATAAATACAGCTGGAATTTTTAAATAGCATCGCTCTTGTCTGAACCCCCTGAAGAAACTTCGAGCCCTTTCCTCTTAATGGATTTCGCTCAGAGCGTGAAGTCGCACCTATCTGAACTCCAGTTGAACTTTGGAACTCACTTGGCTAACCCCAAAAACGCAGGGAAAAACAGCTCTGTATTCCTGATTTGTCATAAATATTCAATGAGAATCTTCTTCATCTGCACATCTCAGATTGCCGAGCAACTTGTATTGTGTACCTTTGAGGACTGAATGGTGCAGAGTATTTAAGTCTGAGGCAAAGATTTTCTGCTAAGGGCAATTCTCGTAGAGAAGACATGTTTTCAAAACTGACACATTCGCGATGTAGATGTTCATTGTGTGAGCAGTAAAATCTCCACAGCGTCAATGTGAGGGATGGTGCAGCAGGCGGAGGCAGGACAGAACATATCAAATACTGCTGTGGACATCAAGTGTTTATATTTACAGCACCGGCTCTTGTCCCAGAAAAACTCTCAAATCTCGATATTTTTCAAACTGACATTTTCTTTTGAATCTTCTACGTACATGGCTCCTCTTTGTATTGTGTGTACTCTCTGTTGTATCTGTTGCTTGTTAGAAATGTCATCAATGCGCTGACCTGCTTGCCGTGAATCCAAAGCACAGTCTCTGTTGTGTCTTCTGTTATCTAACATGGGCTCACCATTGTCCGGAGTTTTTTACGAGGCGGCTGGCAGGAAAAACCTCTGGAGAGTGTCTGCAGTAACTGACTCAGACATTTTCAGTCTCACAAACAAACCCTCTGGATAATAAGAGATTAACTGGAGCTGCATGTCTGAAAGCAGTTTATGTTTCAGGAGGAACGGCTAGTCTAAAAGAGAGTTTTGTAATATGGGTCCTATGCCACCTGGCTATTCAAAGTTTTTCTTAATATTTCATACTTTTTCTTTTATCTTTGTGTTCGTCATCATCTCAGCACGACTACATTCCATCTTTTCTTGCCCTTTTTAAATCCCTCTCCGCCCTCCTTACCTCACCTTCCACTCTTTCATTTCAAGATTGCACTTGTGTTTCATCATGGATTTGATTTAAGTTTTAAGGCAGGTATAAAGGAGAGCTCATGCAAACCTTTTGCACCTAGACTCGCTCTGTGTGTATCTGTAGAGATGTCCCCTCTAGAACCATCGATCATTCCCTTCAAAAGTTTTACTACAAGCAAATGGAAAAACAAAATAATTAAAATAATAGAAAGTGAAAGATGACAAGGACCTTGACGACAGCACAGCAAGAGGTGGCCATATTAGTAGTTAGTGACATTGAAATCCTCAGGCTTCAACACTTCCATCTGTTGACCGTCTCCTCTTTCACTTTCACAACTATAAAATGCATCTACATACCCAACACTATTATAGGAATATAATTTTAAACAGGAATATTACATCAAATCCACACTGAACAGCTGATGTGTGTATGTGTGTGTGTGTGTGTGTGTGTGTGTGTGTGAGTGACTAAGCACTTTCAATATGATTTATGACAAAGGAGAGACCTGAGTCTCCCCTGATTTGTTTACCTACTAATGTGCCCGACCTGCCAACACACATACAGACACAGAGACACACATTCAAATGAACAGTGTCAGTGGTAAATTCCTTCCAGAAACAAGATTGATGCTCAGGTAAACTCATACTGAGCCTCACGCTAAATACTCTGGCTAAAAGTTCCAGGCGCTCCAGAGAGAATACAGAATTTATTTCACTTTTCTGAATACAACAAACACACATTCACACACACACACACACACAGACACACGATACATATTCTCTATAATGATGGGTTTGTATGCGTCATGCGACATAATATGATCTGTCCCTCAATGCCTCCTACATCGTAACCTTTTGATCTTCAACCCTTCAACTTCTGAACTCGCCCACAGATCTGATTAGACTCAGGCCATGTCATCTTTATTAACCCTCCCCTTCCTCATCTCAGCGTGAGTCATGTTGAAGGTGACAGCCCTGCGGTGAACGCACACTAAGGCGAAGAGTGAAGAGGACAAGCAGCGAGGAAACATGAAACATGAAACATGACACACACACACACACACAGCACACACACAGCAAGACATCATGTTAAAGCCATCTGTTACAGTGAGCAGGGAGCAATACACACTCCTGTGTTTGTTATCAAAGACGTACTATCTTTCTGCAAGAGGTGTGCTTTTGTGTGGGTGTATGTGCGTGTGTGCGTGCGTGCATGTGTCAGTCAGTCAATCAGTGCTTGTATAATGGTTTCTGGCTATTTTTGAACCAGGCATCACAGCTCATTCTTGACACCTGCCTCACAGCGCAGCATTTCCTCTAATCTGTCTCCGGCACTGACTGTGCTCATAGGCTTTCCCTCAGTGACTCACAACCACCTCTGAGTGGGGCAGAAGGCCTGAGGGCTCCGGAAACAGGAGAGGAAGAAGACCTTTGCAGATATGCTAGAAATTGTGACACACTAAGAGAGGGGAGGACAGCATTTCAGAGGAGTCTACACCTGATTTTATGTAGTATTCAATGCCATAAAAGTATATACTTGAGAGAATTGATTGAGGCCCATTTGTTCTGCCTTTATGTATGAAAAGAGAAACATCCAATTAAAACGATGTCAGCTTTATTGCCCACATACATTCTTTACATCGGGATGGTTGAACGGCCACTAGAGGGAAGAGCAGAGTCAAGAGTTTCTGACGATAAACATGTCTACAGTGAAAGGTTGGGACAAAGTACCTCTTAAGAAAAAGGCAGCAGTTGTTGTGCTGCAAACTGTCTGTGAGGCCATTATATACATTGTGATATGTGGACAATGTATTCTTCTTCAGAACCCTGTAGTTTCATATCAACTCGCAAAATCTCTCCCCCCCCCCCCAATATTTCCTTTGTTGCTGCTCTGTAACTGTTAATCTGTATCCGTAAGTAAAACACGTGCACAAATGAAGATGAAATGATGAGTACGGACAAAAGGCTCCCTCCATTTCCCAAAACGAATATGAAGTTCAGCCTTTAATCTTCATTTCTCCTCACACTTCCACACCATTTAGCAACCCGGCACTAAATATTCCAGGTTCCTAGTTATTCAGCTGCATCAGTGCTGTTGTTGAGGCCTCACACTCCCTTTACACCGGCTGCTTGCATCTGAACGCCTGAATCCAACCTGCTGCTGCTCTGTTGCTGAGCTTCTCCACATATTGTGCATCATTCCGAATATGAGCACCTGCTAAATTTCCCCCGTGTTACGGTTAAAAAGGCTGTGGAAGGCAGAGCCAAGTCGGATTTCTGCGCAGCTCAAATATTCGGGGTTGCACGGAACTTCACTGCTACACCTTTACGTTTCCAGTGGTTCTAAGCAGAAGCATCTGAAAATGCAAAACTTTTCAGTGTCTCTTTTTCATTTGACGAAGGACACACGAGAAAAGAGCCACAATGCACCGGCTGCACAAGATTTAACGTTGTAATCCTTTGTGCAATCATCCGAGGACAGCAGTCACATGCGAAATCCGGATTCAGATGTCCAAGGAATGATGTACCGACTCCCGGATGGAAACTACAGAGGACATCACGCACAGCGGCAATAAATCCTCGGCACCATTAGAAAATGCAGCACCGTTCACCAGACACCTTATCTGAATGCTGCAGTGTTGAGTGTATGAGTCGCACACTCCAGCTCTTGCACGCCCGGGTTATCAGGTTGGCACCTCCCTTCACAGATGTTTCATCCCAGACTTACACATAAAGGACAAAAGCTGGCCAGGAAGATAGAATATGATTTCACTCACACAAATTTAATGCATCGAATTCGGGTCCAGAGCCGTTCATCATTACAATATTATAGACTAATTTCATGTGATTGCTCAAAATTGTAGCTGGGAATATAACCTGCATGATTGTCTTGATGATGAGGGTTAAAAATCAAAAGAGGCCTTAGTAAAAAAAAAGATCTGAAGGTGATGATGGCGGCCCAAATCCCTTTCCACTCAGCAGCTTTGGGTGGAATAAATATCCAGCCTCAAGTGCCACAGCTGAGTTCAGCTCAAGTTTGGCTCAGCAGAACACACATCCTGCCCCCTTTGCCTCCACTGCCACCGCCGCCACTTCCCAAAATAGGTCTGTGGAGGGCAGCATCCCCAAGAGACCAGTGAAACCCATCAAAACACATCAGAGGTAAAATGCTTCAAGCGTCCAAACTGTTAAATATCTGGGGAGTGCGTCAGTAGGCCATGCCAATAGTGCCTTTCAGTCGCAGCCAGAATTGTGGAGATGAGACAGGGAGCGCAAAGGCAGTTTCACTAAATGATTGAATTTCGAACGCGGAGTGGTGACACCGTGGTGAGGGATGGCGCCGGCACGGCATCAGTCTTCGCGCAGACGACAGAGTGGACACAGCTAGACTGGGATATGGCCGGGTGTAGGAGGATGAGGGAGGAGTGGGTTTAAAGAGAGAGAAAGGTGAGGAGTGTTGGGCCAGAGCCCAGCGGGGGGCCACCAGACACTGAAGCCGAGAGGAACAAAGGGTTGTTAAACTTTGGGCGGGAAACATCCTCCTGCAGGCTCAAGAATCTCCCCCTGGTGGTGGAGAAATGTCCTGGGGTTTTCCCAGAAACCCCCGCTCAGTTCCAAGCCCCGCCCACTCAGATCCATTTCTGACACTCAATTGGCTTAAAGCCAGCATCATCCTATGACCAACTCCTCAAGGAGGAGGACCTCTCAGGTAGAACAAAACCACTGAGACCCCAATAATCGCGGCCATTTTTACCCTGCTCTGAAGACAACACCAGGCCCCCTTCGGGGCCTCTCAGCTGATTCAGTTGCTAACGGGGGCAACCTTAACTTTTAGTTTATCAACCAGAGTTATTTTATTTCATTTCTTTTATTTCTTTATTCAGTCGACGTTTTTATTTTCAAAAGGACTTTTGTTATTTTAACTTGAAGAGGCCGCGCACAGGAACTCGCTCGCCGGTCGAGCATCACAGACTTTCTTTCCAAATACACAGCGGCGTTACCGCTGTTCACTCCTGCAGAAGCGCGAGATTCATTCCGCTGAGGAGCACGAGCTCCACATCCCTGAAGAAGAAGGACGACGTTCATCCCATCGAAGCAGCACAAGCAAATCCACTGTTTGTCCGGTCCAGCGGCCGAAGACCGCTTGAGAGACCACGTGATTCACTGGCCCGACGCGCACGCACACCGCGAGGGTGGTACAGTAAGAGGCTTTATTGTCTGGGCAGATGTTAATATAATACGTAGCGTATTGTTTTAATAATTGAACGTATTTGTTTTGTATGAGACCGCCGAGTCTCTAATGTTTAGCGGCGACTCGCCACTTCCGGTTTCCGGTTACGGCCTTGTGCCACAGTTTTTAAGCGCCGTGAGCAGCGTCTCCAGCTCATTGTGACCGTTTGAACAACTTTAAAGAGACTTTACCGGTCAAACCTCAGCACACAACGCCACTTGGGTGCTGAGTGTTAAAGTAAATGTAACTTGTCTCTGACGGTGCTTTTAAGAGCTTTGCTCTCTCCTTGTATGCTCTCTCTCTCTCTCTCTCTCTCTCCTTCTAAACCGACCTATACATACATCCGATCTGTATTTAGAATACAGTTCATGTAACATAGTTAAATCTATATTCAGAGAGGCTGGACACATCTGGAAGCCATGCGGCCGAACGCCGAAGCAGAGACAAAGAATTCCCTTTGTCTGAAAATCCCTTGGTGTAATTCATGTGACGACCACCAGTGTGAGCTCCGGCCACATGGTGTCATTAACATAGACTCCATTTTGAATAACGCAAGTTAAACCCACCATTTTGAGTCTATTATTGCCACGCCTCCTCTCTCCCTCTCCTCCCATTCTGGCTCTAAATTCATAACGGCTCCGCCATCTTGTTTTGTAGTCAATCCGCCATTTTGAGAGTTTTTAGGCCTTGATTCCACGAATCATGATCGGCCGCCATCTTAGATGTGACGTCACCAAGTGACTGCGTCATCGCCACGCCCCTTTCTTTTCTCTCTTTCTCTCGCTCTCTCTCACACACACACACACACAGAGAGACACTTTGACACAGACACACACACATACACATAGACAGACATACATAGGTAGACCGCCGGTTTTACATGTATTTTCTGAATTGTGATAAGTGCTGCTGCTGTTGTTATCTTTGAAATATGGGAGTTTGTTAAAATGATGAATCATTAAATAACACTAACTTTATTTCACATGCATACACATAGACACACACACACAGAGAGACACTTTGACACAGACACACACCGAGACAGACATACATAGGTAGAACGCCGGTTTTACATGTATTGTCTGAATTGTGCTGCTGCTGTGTTTATCTTTGAAATATCGGAGCTTGTTAAAATGATGAATCATTGAATAACATTAACTTTATTTCCCCTTTTTAATAAATACTTTTGTAATTAAAGTATTTGTATTTCTGTGATTATTTGTACATGTGTATGTGAATACAGCTGGATTATGATTGCCTGTGCTCGAACTTAGTAGCCTTCACTGTTAATTAAATAATTATTAATATTAAATATTGAGATTATTGATTTGACATTTATCATTATGAGACTGATATTTATAGATTGTATCGTTGGTCCCTGTAACCAGGGTGGTGCCCCGCGACAATAAGCAATGATTACAGATTTGTATTATTCTTAATTGATAATTTTATTGTTTTCATTAATTATTTTAACTATTATTAATGGATAACCGTATCATTTCTAATTAAATGTGTTACATTTCTTAATTAATAGCTTTATCATTTTTGATTATTTTTAAGAAATAATTGTTATTTTAATAATCATATTTCATGATTATTAATAATTAGCCAACGTCAATTCTACTCCTACTATTGCACAACATAAATGGTGCCCCCGTGTGAGGCATTCTAACTCCAGCTGTATCATAATACTGTACAATAATCCAGATTCTTTTCCCCCAGAAATTAATTTTTGAAGAAAAAGATATTAATTAATTTTTTTTCCTTCCAAAACTTTTTTTTTTATCCCTCACAACATAAATGGATCCCCGTGTGAGGGCGGAACGCTTCACGCATGCAACATAAATGGTGCCGCTGCTTGAGGCTATCTAACTCCAGCTGTATCATAATACTGTGTACAATGATCCAGAAATAATTTTGAAAATTATTTCTCTGCAAATAATTTTTTTTTAATTTCTAAATTCCCCTGCACCTTTGCAACACAGGTACACTCGTGCCTTGCATATCTGTGGTTGGCTGCAGAGTGCAATCGGTGGTTGTGTATTCGCGATGCACAATATTTATGATTAATTTCTTAAAGAGAAAAATAATTTTGGAAATTTATTTCTCTTTGAATTTTTTTATTTGTAATCCCTTTGCACCTGTGCCAAACAGGTATACTATTGCCTTGTGTATCCGTGGTTGGCTGCTTATTGCATATTAGTGGTTGTGTCATCTCAATGCACAATAATTATAATTCATTTTCTTAAGAGAAAAATAATTTTGGAAATTTATTTCTCTTTTTGAATTTTCTTTATTCTTAATTCCCTTTGCTAAGCAGGCGTTGTGTATAGCTATGGTTGGTTGCTGACTACGTTTCAGTAGGTTAGTAATATTTTTTATTGGAGAATTTTCTGCATGCTTTTTAATTTTAAGGAAACAAACTAGATTTGAGAGACTAGTTTTGTTGAGACTTGTTTGTTAACCAACTAGGTCTTAAGGATTGAGCCATCGAGCTATCCTACATAGCGCTACTATATAGACACAGAGTGAAGCTCACCTGTGCATCTTGTGTAGTGTTTATTAAATTTTTATCCGCTTTTAACCTAAGCAAGCTTGAGCGGCCCACCAGGCTCTTTTCGCACTCAGAAGATGAGTAGCATGGACCATCCTGGGGCAAGGGCTCCCTCAAGGCCAGACGACCTGTCAGAGACAGTCGCCAGTCTGAGCAATTTTTATAGAAATGCTATAATTGAGTTTTTGTCCGCTTTTATCTAAGCAAGCTTGAGCAGCCCACCAGGTGTTTGCGCACTCAGAAGATGAGTAGCATGGACCACACTGGGGCAGGGCTCCCTCAAGACCAGACGACCTGTCAGAGACAGTCGCCAGTCTGATCAATTTTTCTAGTGATGAAGTGAGTGAGTTGAGTGAGTATGATTTTAAGTACCTGCGATCGTAAGATTAAAGAACTGTCCATTCACCTGATCAACCCCACTGGCCCGCATCCAAAAATACCCCATGCTCTGGGCCAACTGACACTCCTCTACCAGCAGAGAGCCGAGCTGCAGGCCCAAGAACATGCGAAGGAGCTCCAGGCCATGCAAGCAGCATGTCGAGCGGAGCAGGAGAAAAACTCCCACCTGCGGCATAGCATCGAGACCCGCACAGAGCAGGAGCACGAAGCTCTGCACGCGAAGGTCAAAGGTCAGCAGAAAGGGGGGCACAGTCAAACAGAGCTGCCCCCCCTCGAGCTGATATCCCTGATGACAGGGCCAGGAGCTGACGTCATTCCCGGTGGAGCCAACGGAACAGAGACACTGGGAGAAAAGCTGCGAGCACAGCTACGCAACCCTCTTGCAGAGGAAGCTTTGCTCTGGAGAGCCAGACACACCCAGCAGTCGACCGCTCCAACCCCCTCAACTCCAAAGGGGGGGCCGGACTCAACCCCTAGACGTGCAGTGACCTGGGACCGCTATGAGGCACTCCAAATGCCTTTCCAGCGGACACACAGCCTCCACTCCAGCCAGAAGGAACACATCCTGCACAGAGCCATGCTGATCCACACCACAACGACGGAAGGAATCCGTCCTGGAGGGCTGAAGGAGATTTCCCAGTCTGCCACTCAGGCAGGGGCGCACCATGACTCACGGTCGCGTCCTGGATGGTCCTCCACTCCCGGTGCAAGAGATGGTGGCCACAAAGATGAATACTGTGGCACACACAATTCAGAAGACCCTGATGACTCAGCACCCCCTCAAAGAGAGGAAATCTGCACCCGGCAGCTAGAGCCCCTTAAAAAAGACATTTATCGCTTCGACCCAGACAACCGAGGGTTCAACGAAGACGACACCGTGGTTCTGGCAGTTCAAATCCAACTAAATGTGGACCCGGCGCTGGAAGATGACAACTTTCCCCACGCCAAGATGAACCCCAGCAAAGAGAACCAGGAACAGCGACCCTTCCAACAGGGCGCCCCACAAAACCAAGGGGGTGAGGATTTCAACCAGCCCCACAAACAGTTTCGACCTCAGCACCTGAATCCCTCTCAACAGAGGAGTAGGGGCTGGAACAGACGGAAACCCTATCAGTACCAGGAGTATAGATGTGGTGACCGAAATCCAACACATGGGATGCATCCTGGGACAGAGGAGTAAATACGGAGATGTGTGGATGAAGCAATGAGAGACATTGTGCCACGTGTTCCTCCAGGCTCCACTGAGAGACCAGACACTGAACCCCGTTGGCGAAACTAGGAGCAGACGCCCTCCTTCTCCACTCCCAAAGATGACTTCAATGACGGGGAAGGACCAAGGCGCTGCCAGAAACCCCCTCTCACCTCCACATCTGAAAAGGGGGGGAAGAAATCCCAACTTTAAAAAAAAAAAAAACGCTCAAACCACTCACTCCATCAATAGCTGCATGCTTTAGACCCTCTGTCAGTAAATTGTATAACGTAGTTCAGGTAGTGAACCTCCTTAGACCTCGTTGAGGATTTTGAAGTCGTTACCACTACGGTTGTGCAGCCCTCACGGGTACACTTGGCAATTCAGTCTTGGCAGTGAAATTCCAATATCTGTAGATCTGAAAACCTAGAAATAGGATTTATCATAAATTCACAGATTAGCGAACAACAGAACGTGACTCGCCGTTCTAAATGTTTTGGTTTGACAGGATAACACACATGTATACCTCAAAACACCAGCACCTACTCAAACATTTTCTTCTGTTCGTGTTTCCACTTTTCTTTCATTTCACTCTTCACCGAAATTCATTGGTATTTTAACAATAACTGCCGATACGCATTATGTGAAATTGAAAGTGTGTGCCGTGTTTTAGAATATATGTTATTTAGCCTGTCTGCCCAGACAATTACCTCTCTCTGTTTATACTCATGCCTCGAAGACATTTATGCCTCTCTGCCTCATAATGAACTAACTTTCACTGCTTCAACTCCACTCAAGGATTACCTCTCATGGATTATCACTGGACTCTCGACCATAGTTTGCCCTGGAGACCGGGGTCACAGCCCACTCTCCAGACCAAAAGGGGGACTGTTGGGCCAGAGCCCAGCGGGGGGCCACCAGACACTGAAGCCGAGAGGAACAAAGGGTTGTTAAACTTTGGGCGGGAAACATCCTCCTGCAGGCTCAAGAATCTCCCCCTGGTGGTGGAGAAATGTCCTGGGGTTTTCCCAGAAACCCCCGCTCAGTTCCAAGCCCCGCCCACTCAGATCCATTTCTGACACTCAATTGGCTTAAAGCCAGCATCATCCTATGACCAACTCCTCAAGGAGGAGGACCTCTCAGGTAGAACAAAACCACTGAGACCCCAATAATCGCGGCCATTTTTACCCTGCTCTGAAGACAACACCAGGCCCCCTTCGGGGCCTCTCAGCTGATTCAGTTGCTAACGGGGGCAACCTTAACTTTTAGTTTATCAACCAGAGTTATTTTATTTCATTTCTTTTATTTCTTTATTCAGTCGACGTTTTTATTTTCAAAAGGACTTTTGTTATTTTAACTTGAAGAGGCCGCGCACAGGAACTCGCTCGCCGGTCGAGCATCACAGACTTTCTTTCCAAATACACAGCGGCGTTACCGCTGTTCACTCCTGCAGAAGCGCGAGATTCATTCCGCTGAGGAGCACGAGCTCCACATCCCTGAAGAAGAAGGACGACGTTCATCCCATCGAAGCAGCACGAGCAAATCCGCTGTTTGTCCGGTCCAGCGGCCGAAGACCGCTTGAGAGACCACGTGATTCACTGGCCCGACGCGCACGCACACCGCGAGGGTGGTACAGTAAGAGGCTTTATTGTCTGGGCAGATGTTAATATAATACGTAGCGTATTGTTTTAATAATTGAACGTATTTGTTTTGTATGAGACCGCCGAGTCTCTAATGTTTAGCGGCGACTCGCCACTTCCGGTTTCCGGTTACGGCCTTGTGCCACAGTTTTTAAGCGCCGTGAGCAGCGTCTCCAGCTCATTGTGACCGTTTGAACAACTTTAAAGAGACTTTACCGGTCAAACCTCAGCACACAACGCCACTTGGGTGCTGAGTGTTAAAGTAAATGTAACTTGTCTCTGACGGTGCTTTTAAGAGCTTTGCTCTCTCCTTGTATGCTCTCTCTCTCTCTCTCTCTCTCTCTCTCCTTCTAAACCGACCTATACATACATCCGATCTGTATTTAGAATACAGTTCATGTAACATAGTTAAATCTATATTCAGAGAGGCTGGACACATCTGGAAGCCATGCGGCCGAACGCCGAAGCAGAGACAAAGAATTCTCTTTGTCTGAAAATCCCTTGGTGTAATTCATGTGACGACCACCAGTGTGAGCTCCGGCCACATGGTGTCATTAACATAGACTCCATTTTGAATAACGCAAGTTAAACCCACCATTTTGAGTCTATTATTGCCACGCCTCCTCTCTCCCTCTCCTCCCATTCTGGCTCTAAATTCATAACGGCTCCGCCATCTTGTTTTGTAGTCAATCCGCCATTTTGAGAGTTTTTAGGCCTTGATTCCACGAATCATGATCGGCCGCCATCTTAGATGTGACGTCACCAAGTGACTGCGTCATCGCCACGCCCCTTTCTTTTCTCTCTTTCTCTCGCTCTCTCTCACACACACACACACACAGAGAGACACTTTGACACAGACACACACACATACACATAGACAGACATACATAGGTAGACCGCCGGTTTTACATGTATTTTCTGAATTGTGATAAGTGCTGCTGCTGTTGTTATCTTTGAAATATGGGAGTTTGTTAAAATGATGAATCATTAAATAACACTAACTTTATTTCACATGCATACACATAGACACACACACACAGAGAGACACTTTGACACAGACACACACCGAGACAGACATACATAGGTAGAACGCCGGTTTTACATGTATTGTCTGAATTGTGCTGCTGCTGTGTTTATCTTTGAAATATCGGAGCTTGTTAAAATGATGAATCATTGAATAACATTAACTTTATTTCCCCTTTTTAATAAATACTTTTGTAATTAAAGTATTTGTATTTCTGTGATTATTTGTACATGTGTATGTGAATACAGCTGGATTATGATTGCCTGTGCTCGAACTTAGTAGCCTTCACTGTTAATTAAATAATTATTAATATTAAATATTGAGATTATTGATTTGACATTTATCATTATGAGACTGATATTTATAGATTGTATCGTTGGTCCCTGTAACCAGGGTGGTGCCCCGCGACAATAAGCAATGATTACAGATTTGTATTATTCTTAATTGATAATTTTATTGTTTTCATTAATTATTTTAACTATTATTAATGGATAACCGTATCATTTCTAATTAAATGTGTTACATTTCTTAATTAATAGCTTTATCATTTTTGATTATTTTTAAGAAATAATTGTTATTTTAATAATCATATTTCATGATTATTAATAATTAGCCAACGTCAATTCTACTCCTACTATTGCACAACAGGAGGGACGTAAAGCTAATGGATTGATAGAAGGTGTAAAATATAAAATCATGGAGGAGGGAAGGAAATAAGGATAGATTCGAGTGATACTGGGCAAATCTACCGGGTTAGAAAAAGTTTGGATAAGGGCGAGGTCAACAAATGAGAGAAATCAAACGAAAAGTGGTTCCGGAGGATGGAAGGAAGGAAACGGTAAGAAAACACATTGGCATTGGAAATAACATTTGTCACAATCTTCAGTCTTCACACTCTCACTCTGGTATGAATGGAAATTCACCTGAGCTGGAATGGGAGAAGAAACAATCTGCCGAGGTCGTCCTCAAAGCTGCAGGTGAAGTAAATGTGTTACAGCGCTGACACACTCAGGCCATCTGGGGACATCTGAACACAGCAACAACTCCAGCGGTGGAAACGGTATGAAATATTCAACTACTGTAAAGGTAGTGCTAGACTCGATGGGTACCATGTTAGAAAAAGGCCAGTTAGTTGTGTCCCTATGCAGGCAACACTGGATGGTAAATGGACTGTATTTATATCGCACTTTTGTATTCGTGTCAACCACTAAAAGCTCTTCACACTACAAGTCACATTCACACTCTCATTCATGCAGCGGTTCTTTGGCACTTTTTCTCTCAGACACCATTCATATACTTCACACACAGCCTTCACAGGTAATATGGTGTTCAGCAACTTGCCCAAGGACACTGCGGCATGTAGCCCCGGGCACCCAAATAAATGAGAAGCCTTTGTCTATTTGATGCCAGAAGGTCCAAATTATACTCCCATTGCCTAAATTAAGTTATAAACAGGAATATTGTACCTCAAGTTGTAGGTGATGATATTGGTCAAATAGGACAAATAGAAAACTCAAGGGGTCATCCAATGGGGCCGTGATTATGGGTTATTCCATGTGCTAATCATCACATTTGTGTACTGCATTGTCAGTCTTAATAAGATTTGACGAGCCGATTTGGTCACACAACAAATATCTTGTCTTGAATCATAATTAAGCGAGATATGGGGGAATGAAGTTTGAGCACTTCAAAGTTTGAAATGTGACACTTTGACTGGTCCTATCTCCCTTATTATTGGTCATAGAGAAATACTTCTTATATCATTTCAAAGCTTGTATCCTCATTATTTATAATAACAGTATACTTTGCCCAATATAGCAAATGCCAGTAATTTGAGTGATTTAAGTTGAATTCCCCACAAAAAACTGTATTTCAGAATTGGTCAAATTTTCACCAAAGTTATTTTTAATGTCACCAAGGCCTCTGGATAGTTTGGTTTAGATTTACTTATCTGAAGTGTTTTCACATTAAAAACTCCTTATAATGTTGTTAAACAGCAGTTAATGATCACTGCATGGTCTGAAAAATACAAAACACCAATGTACAACTCTGTTAATGGACATCCAGGCCACAGGATACTGAGAAATACAAACATGGGTGGAATCATAACATTGTAAGTTAAATGTTCAATCATTTCTTGTAAAACTACACTTCAGTTATGATTTGAAGGTTGAGTTTTTGATGCAGTGTTTTGGCTTGTCACAGTTTCAACTACCACTAGGTCCATCACTAGTGTATCAGGGCGGTATTGGAATGTGTACGTTGGTGTTTCTTCCATTCAATATGAAGTTTACTTCAAGGAACATATCGGTCCCCAGAAGTAACTATAAGTACGATAGTAAGCAGATGTAGTTGACAGCTCAAGCACAAATGAGTAAATAGGACTTGACATCACAAAATATGTATTTTGGAGGGAAGCCTCTTTCTCCTGCTTCCTCCTCCTCTCTTGTTTTCCTGTACCTTCCTGCATGTACCTACTGTCATGTCTGCCTGGTACAACAAGTTGACATTGCTTATACACAGTCATCCAAGCAGAGAAAATCCTATTTCCTCCTCAAGCGTTTGTCCCGTAGCGCTCTGTGCTCAAGATATCAGCAAACACAGATAGCAACAATCTGTTGAAAGCACCGACTTCCCCCTTCACTTCCTCTAATCCACAATCTGTCAATAATAGGCTGATGTCTGACAAGATGTGGTGGAGAGAAATAGGAAGCCCATTGAAATGTTACAAAGGTCTGATGTGTGATGTCAGGTACTCCCCTCCTTAAACATGACACCCTGTTCGAGCCTGGACTGCTGAGCAGAGAAATGCAATCTCTTATCTTGTCACTCTTATTGCAGAAGGGGGGGGGGGAAGTAGGAAGGGAGGCCATGGAAAGAGAGAGAGAGAAGAGGGGCTGACAGAAGAGAGAAGAGGGAAGAGTGTACAGTGAGAGGCAGATGAGGAATGGTGATGGCACGAGAGATGGAGCAGAGACACGTCGATGGTTAAGGAAGTAAAGAGCAGTTCTTTAGTGGATCTGTCAGGAGCTGTAATCTTGTTCTGCACGGTTCAGTGTGGATATCTTGAGAGCTGGAGCAGAGAGAGGAAGAGCCGGGGAAAGGGATACATCCTATAGAAGGAGCAGAGGAGAAAGGGAAGGAGGCATTAAAAGAGGCAGGCGAAGCACCGGATGAGGGATGATATGGACTCGGACGAAGAGGAACCGAAGGAGAGAACGCGAGACCTCAATGTGCAGCGACTCTTTTTCCGGCCATCTAGTAGCGAGGAGAGCTTCTCGTCACAGCCTGCATCCTGTCAAAAAAAAATTGAATTAAATCCCAAACTGTGCATCTCATAGCAAATACCAGTGCTGCACATAAAACCAGTATCAGAGCGACCTTGGGTGCTGACGCCACTTCTGCTCCAGATGGAGATCCAAAACGGGAGACAGGAAGGAGAAGCAATATGTTTTAATGAGCAGAGGTACCGTGGAGAGAAACTACACTTCAGAGTCTCAGGCTGAACATATTTATGAACCCCTATTAAGAGCCCTCGCCTGACACTGAACATGGAGCTCCTCAAAATCAACATACCAAGCAAACGCACACATACGCACACCCCACGTTGCTTCCTGCTCTGCGTGTCCATGACGGGAAGCTGCAATCTCTGCAGCGTGAACACAAAGCCCCAGGCAGGCTGCTCAGAATGATGTAGGGCCTTGTAATGAATTTGATTTCATTCTGCCATTTCAGGCGATAAACATACAAGCTTAAGATGCATGGGGTTGTACATTTTTTCCGAGGCACTATTTTATGATTGGTGCGTGAATATAGGTTAGTGAGCGGCATGACCATGTTGGAGAAGCCAACCAGTGTGCATGTGTGTTGGGTGGTTAACAGATTCAAATGTCAAGGTTTTGCTCCCTGGACGTGATACAAATTGTTCTGTATACGAATATAATTCTTACATTGGTAGTATTACAAAAACATATGGTCTCTAGAACATACAAATCAAGTTAAATGCACTGGGAACCAAATTTCTTCCCTATTTTTTCTATATTTTATTAAAAAAAACTAGATGAATACTAGGCTCAGGCACTTAAGGTAGAAGGTTTGTGCAGCGATACTGAAAATTAAATTCTGTCTTTATGAATAGGAGATTGGTGCGGGAGAGATGGTAGTAAAAGTGAAAAGGAGGATAAAAGATGAGGAGGTGGAGGAGGAGGGGGGGGGGGTGTGAGAGGGAAAGTGGATTAACGCTGTCACTCACTGGAACTGATTCTGAAGGGGAAGTGTGTGTGTGTGTGTGTATAAGTGTGTGTATATATAGCATATTGAATGGTGAAACTGATGCTAAAATGTCTAATCAATTATAAAAAATTAGCGTTGCATTCTTGGGACTGAAACCTTCAAATGGAAATTTCCAGATCGAATTCAAACTTCTGTGTGATTTTTATTTTTTTATTTTTCACGCAGCATTTAAAAAGGGTGGAAATTCCAGCATCTTTAAATTATTCATATGCAGAAGATTACACAAAGCCAGTGTTATGACTCCAGTTCAAAAGAGCTGCACATTAGTCTCACTGTGTTGGCACATTTCTTTCTTTTATGGTGAGTAACCACGGAACAAAAGCCCTTACTACATCCCTGGTCTTTCAATATCCACAGTTTGGACTCAAAAGCAAAACTATTACAGCTGCTATTACATAAAAGCCCAGACGCTGGGTTATATCCTTTTACTGACTCCAATGGGAGTAAATATGAGAAAAATATAAACTGAAAAAAGTACCAGGATCTGTTCAAAACAAGCTTGAATCTGATGCTGTAGTAAATCAAAGGATACAATTGAGAAATAACAATGTGTGTGATTGTTACTCACAGTTTGCTGTGTGGTTTAGAGATGAGAAAATTCAAACACATATTCAAACATCGGGGGTTCATATTCGAACTGTAGTGACTAATTCAAACTGTAGATTCCAGAAGAGATCAGACTGGATAAAGTGGTTTGTCTCGAGACCCATCAATTTGACCAACTACATGCGCTATGGACCCATCAGTAAAGTCAGTCATGTTAATTGTTTTAGTACAATAGTGCAGGACGCTAGAAACTGTGATTGTTGCTCTCCTGAGATTCAGGTCAGCACCACACGCTGGGCACGTCAAGCGTTGATGGAGGACATATGTGTGTCCAGCGTTACTCTTCAACGAAAACATATCTGTGGGCTCACCTGTTAGCTTTCTGTCCAAGCGGATGAGGCACCACAGACGTGCGGGGCAACGTCAAGTGTTAATTCGGACGAATTACGCATCATTTCAAATTCGTTCCGACTGGATTTTTGGAAAAGGTGAAAGCCCCTATCCCACATACAGCCTCTAAAGTGGTGTCAGCGGTAGTCCTTTTTTGATTTCATGCAGTATGGTGTGCAGTTAGGATGGTGTGTGTATGTCCACACAGATACACACATGGGTTTTATGAGATACTTATGGTACGTTCACGCACTATTTTCACGCATCGGGATCCATATTGGCATCTCTCACCCCGGGCATTTGGGATGAGATACACAGATTTTGCGGTTAGATTGGAATTTTTTCCAAGTTTATTAAAGCATAGTGTGTGTGTGTGTGTGTGTGGGTGTGTGTGTGTGTGTGTGTGTGTCACAGACAGAATTGAACTAATGTGTGGTATAACCTGTTATAAACTGTAAATAAATACATAGAAAAGTATATATGTATTTAAGAGCTTCTATACGCAGCTTTAAAAGTACTGTCCTAGTGTGTTTGTGTTTTTCCTCTCGTGATTGCTTCTCTATTAGTTGTGTTTTAATTTGTCCCAGCCCCAGGGTCTTTCCTGTCCGCTCTAAACAGTTGTCTTTTAATGCTTTTTTTGGGTCCCTTATACGCACAGACACACAAACCCAGTCGGTATGAAAATGCAATTACTGATCCGCCATCATCCTTCCACACACGTACATTCCCTTGCATGAGTGTGTGCACACAAACGGACCCACCCACAAATAACAAATCAGCCACACAGACAGAGCACGCTTAACCCAACAGAAACTCGACTGTGTAATTTGGGCTGAATAGCAGCGAGGCTCTGTGGTATAATGGCCGCAATCCGACTGAAAGCTGTTTCATTTCGGTATCAAAGTGGTTGTAATGAAGGCTGAACGACACCGGGGAAGGGCACAATGGCTCAGATATTGCTTCTAATTAATGTCGCTGATGTTCAGAACATGAATTTGATCTTTCTGAGCGCAGGAAAAGATGTCGTCCTTTCACTGCTACAAATTCTGGTTTATCTTCTCTTTTTTTTCGTTTGGAAATTTCAGTTTGGAGCCATCTCTCACATTTATTTTTCCTTTAATCGCACCGATATCCTTGTTCTTAAATACACAAATTACCATCTGCCTTGTTGGGAGGATTTTACTATTCCAATAATTTGTCAGTGTGCATGGCTGTCTTACTGCCTTCCTGTCTCTCTGAGGACGTCAGTCTGTCCGTCCCCCTCTCGTCTCCTCCTGCTGAGCCTTTTGATACCAGCTGCATCACCTGGGCAGACGTGATTCCCTCAGCTTTGTTCTCTGCAGCGCCAACATGACACATAAACATTCCATAGAAAGTTGTCTAAGCCCTCTGATTGGGGGACTGGGGTTTCACTGACGCAGCAGATAACACATTAACTAATCCACAGCTAAAACTAAATGTGGTCAAGAGGTTTGTCAGCATTACTGCGTGTTGCAAATAATACATCCAGTTTTTGAGGAGAAAGTGCAACATCCTTTGGTCCTAACCCTAACCCTAACCCATTCTGTTATTGTTACGGAGGAAAATTAGAAGGGCGCTCAGAGAGTGCATACTAGTGATGCGCGAATTCCAGTTACTCAGAGGGACTCACGGTTGATCCACGGGTCGGGTGGGCAGGGTGGAAAATGTTCTTTATTTCTGATTAATAGTGGATGGGTTCAGGTGGGTGATATAGGCATCATACATCATTAATGTGTTAAATAATAATTACATTCGCTAAAATGTGAACGACAAAGAGAATTTCGCACATCACTGCAACAGGTGCAGCCGTCTAAGGCAAGACAGTCTAACTTTTTTTGCAGTTTGCAATAACTAGTCTATAAAAACATTGGGCACATTTGGGGGGGTGGGGGGGGGGGGCACTGTCGTTAAAGTGAATGATAAGGTAAGTATTACACAATGCCTGGTTGTTTAAGTCGATCCCCACTGCTAACACACTAAGTACATCCCATTCTCTCCTTGTTTTCAGATGCAACAAGCGCATGTCACCAAATACGCACAAAAACAGGTCCATGTTTTTATTGACTGTTAACTGCAAACGTTTCCACAACAGTGTGGCCTCAGAGTCAGTGCAGACAGTGTGTGTTAAAGCCCATTATAGAGGCTACATCATGGGATTAAGTGACATTTTTCATCTCTCATCCAAGAGGCTTCTTCAGGTCAGTTCGCCAGATCTTTTTAGGACAGAACAGATTCATATCTCATGTCCCCAAGTTATTTACCATCAAACAAATGTGAAGTTAATTGAAACAAGCCTTCTCAAGTGTAATATGTTACCATATGACCACCGGTATAGGTGGAGTGGAATGTTTTCTAAATTTGGGGAAATCATTCTTCGAGTGGGTGATGGGCGGATGAGTCAAACATTAGTGTGGATTCGGATTGTCATCAGGTCCGATCCGCGCATCGCTAGTGCACAACTCCGCCAAGGTCAACACTCTGACATGCAATGTTGAAGAAAGAAATTCTTAAATCCTGTTCCTTTCCAGATCCACTTCAAAAGGTAATACCTTCTTCCTTGGGTCATGCCCCGCCTCTCCACAAAATGTCATGGATAATGCTGCAGTCGTTTTTGAGTTATCCTGCTGACAGCCAGACAGACAAATGGCAATGGAAAAATCACCTCAATTGGAAGAGGTGATGATAAATCTACTGTATTTGTAGTCTCTCTCTCTCCCTCTCTCTCTCACACTCACACACACATGTTGGAACTTCCATCTTAGCGAGGACATAATGCATTCCCTAGCCCCTTACCCTAACCATCCAAACTAAATTCCTAACCCTAACACTTAACTTAACCTAAATCTAATTCTAACCCTAACCATAAAACCAAGTCTTAACCCCCAAGCTGTCCATTAAAGGTGGGTCACAAAGTGAGAACCGGCCAAAAGGTCCTCACCCCATAGGTTGTAGGCTCAAACTGGTCCTCACAAAGATAGTTGTAAAAGAGTACACACAAACACAAACACACGACCACAGAGCTGCAATGCATGGCGTTGCTTTGGTCATTGTGTCTTACCCCACGATTTATAACCTGATCGACCATCTCAAGCAGTGCCGTCTCAGACAAGGTGAGAGTGGACGAATGACAATGTTTATTTAAAGTAAAAATAAAGATTTGCCCAGAACATAATTTAGACCCTGAGCAGCACAAGGTTCATGTGAGGGTTCCTATACTTTCTGGGGAAAGCTCCTGCAGTTAGAATGCAGCATATGTAAGGAATCTAAAAATGCATAGAGGGATTCTGCCCCAGTACCCAACTCTTAATGAATGAAGTCAGTTGCTACGTCAGCCACAGAAAAAGGCAAACAGGGAAATCTGCCAAACACGAAATATAAATCTACATTGTGAGTTATCCAGTGCACCAACGGCTCCATGAGGAGTACTGCAGCAAGATTTGTATTTATTGGACCATAAACTGCCTGTTCATATCCTATATACACGTGTTGAAATGTGAGTATCTCTGGGTTTAGAGCTGCTGGTTCATGATGTCACACTTGATGCTCACATACAGGTGTCACACACACTGTATACTTTAGTACATGTATTCACGTGGAAAATCTGTTAATAAAGCAGAGTTCAAACAAATCATCAGAGACCCACGGAAAATTATTATGGGGCATAAAATGCTGACCCTGAGGGAAGCATGTTGGGCTGATGTATAGGAAGAGAAAGGGTGAAAGAGAGTTAACAGGTAAAAGAGCGAGTGTGAGAAACGCGATATTGAGGTGGACGGGCCGAGTCAGTCAGTAATGTGTGAATGACACTGCAGACAGCTGTGAAGAGCCAGATCAGAAAGAAGCAAAGGGATGGAAACTGATGGAACCCGACAGGGAGAGGACGATCGTGACAGAGCTTGATCGAAGGGTTATGGTAAAGAGGTGGAGTGAGATGAGAACATACGAGAGGAGACAGAGCGATGAGGAGAAAGAAAATAGAGGCTATAAGAGGGGTGTGTGTGTATATGTGTGTTAAAACAAAGGTTTTACGACCATAAAATGGAAAAAGAAAAGAGAACAATTATAGGAGAACAATTTAGCTTGAAGATACATTGTTGAATTAGGACTATATAGTTTATTTTAGGATGGACTACATGTTTCAATTTCGTAATAAGGTCAAAAAATGGATTTGCACTTAAACAAACATCCGTGTGATCCAATCTGCCTGTGTTTCCTTTTCTTCTGACCAAGACCTACTATTTCGTCGGGGGCTTGTTATAATATTATCAGAAGCAGATCCACCACCGCTACAATTATTTCATACAGGGGACGTGTTTACGTCGGTTGCCATATAAATTGATTTGAAAGGTCCGTCACCTCATTCCTGATTGCTATATTACTGTGGGTCAAGTTATTAGTTCCAGGCCAAAAAGAGTGTCAGGCCGCTGGGACTTCTGAGTGCTGTACGCCACTTCACTCAGACGTCTGCTCTTCCCTCTACTACCTTATATCTGCTGCTCATCACAAAAAGCAACACTTAAAATGACAGTTAAATTATCACTTTTTAGACCCAACGCTTTTAACTTGAGTAGCAAGAAGAAAAACCTGAACTTTTCCTACTTGACTCCATCCATGTCCAGTCTTCGTACTCAGTCCTTATTGTGAATCATGTCTAATGTGGATCATCTACTACCAGCTTGAAATGACAGACATGATGAAGACTCATTGGGGACGACCCATATGTGAAATATAAGTTACTGTCCTGCCCGTAAGTGGGGCGTATAGATGAACACTTTTCATTCTTATTATGCAGGCAGGGGGGCTCAGCCATCAGGAGTAAAGATGGAGGAGTGAAAGAATGAAATGGACTGAGTGGAGAGATAGAGTAAGTGCAGAGGGATAGAGATAGAGTTTACCCTTCTTAATCTTCTTTCCCTCATCCCATGGTCTTGGCTCTCTCTTCCGACTGGGCTTACCAAAAGATAATTTTCATTCTTGATGTTGTTTGTCTTTCCAAACCGTGTGAAGTGAAAAACAATGGGATTCATTCATTGACTGCATGTGGAGAGGTTTAACTTTTGCATTCAAATAACGGGATTCAAGTCTCATTTCCACACTGTTTACAGGTCAAAACAAAATGTGTGAATAGTATGGAGCAACTGCAAACTGGCACAGACAGACTCATTATGACTTATCATGAATTGGTTTGTTAATATTAGTATTGGTCTATAATTGATCTGTAGTGGAGTTCCAGAAGTCAGACATAAAGTTTTATGAATTTTGGGAAAGAACTACCAGCTTAGGCAGAGGAAAATGTAACTTTGATTTGGCGGAGAGTAACAGGTGTGTATCTGTGTGTGTGTGTGTGTGTGTGTGTGTGTGTCAGTGTGAGAAAGAGAAATGAGTAATACCACAACTGGTGGACAAGCCCATTTTTCAGAGGCAATATTTACTCCCTAATGCAAAGGCGCATCCATGACTAATGCAATGGCCTTGCTGTCCTCACATATAGTATAGACAAATAATGGAAACACTACAGTGAAGAAGAATGAGCTCACTCTCTCTGTTTGTTGTTTGTGTGTTGTAGGTATTACTCAGGAGGTGGGGACCTTAATCTGTTTATGCAGACACACATTATGGTGACTTGGCTTTCTTATGACGACAAAAGAAAAAACTACAGAACGTAAAAAGAAAGGATTCCATATAAAGGTGAAGCCATGTTATTAGGATAGGGTAAGCTAGGGTTAGGGTGCGGCAACTTGTAGTTATCTAATGAAATGAATGTTTGTTGATTCAATGTAAGGACGGGGAGATACAACTATGTGCAGTTGTGTGTTACTTCTTGACAGCTTGAATTTAATCATAGTCCCAATCCCATTTCACCCCTTGGCCCGACCACTTGTTTCCGAGGGTCATCTTGCCCCTTGAAACGGAGTCATAAGGTGTAGTGGTTGAAATCTCCCCTTACGAATTGGGACAGCCCTTCGAGAAGCCGTTACATCATCAGTAGTTGTCGCAAAAACCCGACACGTGATCAGTAGTTGATGCGAAAATATGGGATTGTCATGCAAAAAATATCGCTAGCATGCTAATGCTAGTTTACTAACGATAGCATACTGAACAATGTCATGTTTCAGCCTCTTTTTAGTTAGTGCTGCACAGTGATACAGCATAAGCCTCTGCTCAGCAAAATGGCTGACTGGCTCAGATGTAGACAGGGACGACTTTAAAACAACTTGAGGTTAAAGCAGTAAGTGATGCTTCAATTTTATTAGGAGATAGATTGAATTCACAACTAAAACCAGTAAAATAATGGGAGGCATTAAATTCAGAAGGTCAAAATGTATAAAACAAATTAAACAATAAGTAATTCAAAGTTCATTAAAACTAAACTAGAACAATCTACATTTATTTTAGTATTTAGCTGAAATTATTGAGGTGATTGACCTCATTTTAAGCCACTGAAGCCTCCAGTATTGAGAAGAAAACTGGATTGTCATGACATGCGCTACTTAAAAATGTACCAAATCATAGACCGCTGCACGAAAACCAAGTTCCTTAAAAGCAATGCTCGCACTCAAGATGGGATTTTGTTACCAGACAAAATGTTTCAATTCAGCAGAAAGAGCAAAGTATCACATGAAAATTAAACCAACTACAGTGGTGGTGCTCCATCAACCTAGTGAGGTTACTTCTGCAAAAGAAATGGACTCGGCCCTCCTCTAAAGTCTCCCCCAGGCAGTGCTGGGCTGAATGCCCAGAGCACTTTCCTATAGACTGTAAAACATTTACTGTCTTTAAAGTGGGGTTTTAACATTTGTATGCTTTGTATTTTCTCCTTCATTCCCATCCTCTTTGTTCTTTTATGATCCTTATTCACAATTTTTATGCATCTCCGCATGCGCTCTATCCCCTTATCACTGTATCTTTTTTCATTTTAATCTCTTTCTCTCGCCCTCCGTCTAAATGTTTTTGGCGAGTTGCACTCATAAACTTTTCCATGTATGTCTTTCCTTTTAGCCCCTTTGAACAGAGTTCTTGCTATTTTCACGTAAGACCCCTCACTCTGCCACCTTGGCTTGTTTATCCTGAGCAGAACAAAGCCTTTGCATTTAGTCATCTCAGTGTGTTTTGCCAGTGTTTCAAAATCAATGGCCGGACGCATTAGTACAAAACAGTGTCATGTCAGCTCTTCTTTTAGAAATATTAAAGTTTGTCAATTTCAGACATGAACTGAAGGCTCGAAATTGCCCTGAAACTTTCCAGAGGGGCTTTACGTGAGGATACAAATGTTCAAGTAGGTGGCTTCTGATGTTCCAACACACAATGGACGCAAAAAGTGAGAAAATCCCCAAAAGAATACAAATATCTCAGGATGAAAATGGCGTGTCATACACAAAGAAGATGCTGATGTCAACCAGGAAATACAAGGAGTCTCCAGATTCGATAGGAGCCGACACCATTGTCAGAAGTTTATTCCTTATTTCCTGCTTACATGCTTTAGAATCCTCTCCTCACCTGAATGTTTTAGACATTTTCCTGTTGGTGTAAACTCGTCTGAGTCAGACCAGGTCCTGCTGCATTCTTGATATTTACAAGCAAAACTCCTGCAAATGTGCAGACCACATTTTCCAGAGTTTATGTCTTCAAATGGCTCCTGACAAACTTGGCTGCTGTCTTTAGTGCAGGACAACTATGTTTCTTCTCTCTATGTTTCCAAGGTGAAATACAAGTGTGACTTTCCCACCATGAACAGGATGTGAAAAAGGAGCTTCTCACTCTGAGAAGCAGAAAAGACTGTACTCTTCTTAATCCAAGTGCCTCCTTGAGAGCTAAGTCAGCACACTACAGAGTCTAATCTTCGTCATCATCATCATCCATGGGAACCAATCAATAATTCAGCAGGATACTCAATGCATCACCATCTATGGAGCTATTTATGCCAAGTCCTGTTCAGTGCTAGAGCTCTTGAACATGGGAAATGGGGCTATTCGCAGAAGACCAATAACAAGGTGAAAATGGCAAATACAAGCCTATAATCCCCAGTTAGTGTGCTATAGTTCTAGCCTGGGGGCTTTAATGCTAGCAGAAGTAGCGTACTTTGTAGAGCGACATTTGAAATGCAGGCATGGTAATCGAGGGGATTTAAAAGTGCAATGGAGCCCACAAAGATTCCTCCCCGCGGGCCACAAAGGATAATATGGGGGCATATCAAAATACTGTTAAGTGATTTCTTCCTTTTCTTGTTTCTCCTTCCCCTTTGTCCCCACTTTTTTTCCTGCTCAGAAAAGCCTCATATCTCCAAAAGACAATTTATGTTATACAGCATTTTATACTTTAGGCTTTTCTCGCTTACAGAGCCGGCGAGTCTTGAGCGCACAACTTTGAACCTCCAAAAAGAATAATAACTTTCATTTGCATACTCAGTGAATCAGGAGGAGACTATTAAAGTCTCTGTATGGACTGTGCTAATCCCACATTTCTTTAGCAGAGAAATACAAGAGAAAACTTTACATGGAAACTTTACATGGAATCTGTCACACTTGGCCCCTCTTGCAAAGGCTTGATCATTTCTGCTGCCAACAGTCAGGGTCTGCTGCTTCTCACTTCCTCTGATGAAGATTATGATGAGGAAGACATGCTGCTGGGAAGGGACCAGGAGGCTTTTCTTTTATTTATCTCTGTCACCTTCCAGTTGATTGGGAAGTCTTGTCCTCCATGTTGAAGCATTACTTCCTGGAGGTTAAAAGACACTGTAAAGCTCTGCTCCCGGACCTATAGCTCATCTTACGTTATAACTTTCTGTCAGCAGTGGACTGCACTGTTGAACACTGTAGAAAACCTATGTTGGAAAGCTCAGGGGTACCCATCATGTCGAGAAGGTGGATTCAAGCACATATTAAATGTACAGTCAGGGGGAGTCAAATGTGGACAAGATTTACATAAATATGTCACGGTGGTTGTACTTCTCCTTCAACCAGTGCAGCTTTTTCATTTTTGTGCCAGACTCATATAGGTCACTTTGACTTTGGACCACTAAAATCTAATCAATTAGTTTTTGAGTTCAAGTGAAGGCTGGTCAAAGTTTGAACAATTATCCTAAAAGGTAGACTTGGGAAATGTTCATTAGGCTAAAAATGAATTGTGAGACCACCGTGACAATGTTATAAGACTGCCTACATTCTTATCCGTTAATAAGTGAGTTCAAGTGAACATTTAAGCAAAATATGCAAGTTATCTCCCGAGGGGTTCAAGAAATAACAAATTCATGAGGCAAAATTTGCTTTTGTGAGGTAACAGTGACCTTGACCTCTGAGTATCAACAAGCAAAATCTACTCATTTCTTATTTGAGTCTAAGTGGACATACAAAGTGTTAAGAGATCGTCTGAAAGTGTTCCTGAGATGTTATGTTAACAAAAACATTGTTTTGTAAGGTCAAAGTGACCTTGACCCACCAAATTAGAGAGTTAATCTTTCAGTTAAAATGAGCATTTGGACCAAATTTTAAGACATTCCCACAGGATGTTCCTGAGATATCCTGTTCACAAGAATAAGATGGACGGACAGGCCTGAAGAGATAATGCATCAGGCTACTAGCTGTCGGCAGCTCGGAGGCATGAACAATGGAAGAAGGTCTGTTTGCCTCATGGCAGGACACCCGCTGCTTCTCTCTCTATGGCCCAACAAAGATCCACCATTGAAAGCAGTGATTATTCTCAGGCTCTACCCCCAACTGTTACAGAGGGCTGTCCCAGGTTCGATCCTAAATAGAAGAAACAGGTCAGTCGAGGGTTAAGACCCAACACATCCTTTATGCCTCCGTACAATTTAAGTCTGATTGCTCCTTGTGCTGTTTGCCTCAGGGATGAGAGATATTGCCTTGTTTGTACCTTGTGCTCAACTGTGCAACAGAGCTGAAAGTTAAAAATATAATAAAAATGATTTATAAAGCTGATATGCTGGCTTAGAGTAGAGGTACCTCCGCAGAGAAGTATGGCTCCACATCTTAAAAGCACTGAGGAGAAAATATATTTTTTGCAGTGTTAAGTTGGACAAAAGGCACACAGGTTTCCATTAATTACAAAGGTTGTCATAGTTTAATTTGTCCTGCCACAGTGTCATCTAATATTTTACACTTTTCTAACAATAATAATAATAGCACGGCGCTCTTTGCTCTGCTTTTGATGACGTCTATCAGCAGTGGACTGCAGATTGGCAGCACTGGGAGAAATCCCGCCGTGTCGGTGGATCCGTGTTCCATAAAAAGATCCATCCCAGTCCTGTCCCCCACAGGCAGGTTGGTGCTACACCTGCCATCTGTGTGAACCATTTGGGTGCACATAAGAGCGTACTGCATGTGTTCTAACAGTTATTGACCTTCAATGGTCTAACCCCAACCCCCCACCGCCCCTCCAGCTACCACCATATATAATCTGTGGGAAACACTGAAGCAGGTACAACAAAAAAAAAGAACAGCCTTAACAAACAGGCTTTTAATGTATGAAAAGATGAGAGGATCCGCAGGGAGGGCTTCAGAACAAATAGTCAGTGGAAAACATATTTATGGAAAATAAAGAACAAAGAAATTGTTGATGAGAGAACAATCAATCTAATCTATCAACCTTTGCTGGCTCGAGTGTTTCCCCTCCTGCAATCTCGTACTTGAAAAAGGACACTTTAAAAACAGTGTGCAACTTCCACGCCAAACTTTCAAAGTCTCTTCTTGATTCTGTCAAGATCTGATGCCGTCAAACTTTAAGAGATAAGTGTTTAAGAAAATGGCAACAGTAAAAAAACAGGTCTTACTTTATTTCTTATTTAGGGCACAGACATTATGAGGTTTTCACACAACTCCCACCAAGAGGTTTATCTTCTATCTAATGTTTGTTTTTCCATCAGGTGTAATCAGGATTATTGGGTTCACACTGCCCCCCACAGGCAAGGTATGAAGCCACGTGTCACAAACAAGACGAAATGAAATCACAGTTGTTTTTCTAGAGCACGCGTTGTCCTTCAGCTGTGTCTCTGCTGTGACTCTTAGTGCGTGCATCTCATACTCATGTCCATAAAATACATGCACAAACCCAATCAGTACACACAGCCACATTCAAAAGTACTAAATACACACATACACACACACACACACACACACACACACACTTACTTACACAAACTCAGCAGGGACACGTACCTCTAATATGAAACAGCAAATTGAGTATTCTCATCAGTTCCTCATCAGTGTCACAAGTACATGGATACACACACACACACGCACACACACTCACAGCTGGACAGTGATGAAGGTGTCAGGGGACCTAATTACAAACAGAAATGAGGGAGAGTACGTGGTGGAACAGGAGGGTGAGGGAAGGGACAGCAGTTGATTAAGTCATAGGATGAATACAAAGGAAGTGCTTCTAAGAAGACATGTCCTTTAAAACAACTACTTACCCAACATTGAATCAATCAATCAATACAATTTTATTTGTATAGCCCATATTCACAAATTACAATTCATCTCATAGGGCTTTAACAGGGTGTGACATCCTCTGTCCTTAACCCTCAGCAAGAGTAAGGAAAAACTACTAAAAACCCTTTTAACAGGGTAAAAATATGTAGAAACCTCAGAGAGCCACATGTGAGGGATCCCTCTCCCAGGACGGACAGAAGTGCAATAGATGCCACGTGCAGGAAAACATCATCAATAATCAAAGTCTCTAGCAGCATTTGATGAGGGTAGACATCCCGAAGGACAACCCCAACATGACATGCCAAGCAGTCCTGCTGCAAGCACAGTCAATGCTCAGCAACCATCTAGACCACGATCCACCATCCAGACCAGACGCCACTCCAGTCCTCAGTCACCGTCCACCGCCGCCCACCAGGACCCATCACAAGCCACCACCGCGGTCCTGGTCCACCGCCCGTGCCCAATGCCAACGTGACACAGGGTCCGCCACCAGCACCACGATCAGCCCACATGACTCAGAATCCGCCACAATGGATCCACCACCGCGACCCCCGGTGTACGATCCACAAACCGCAATCCATGGTGCGGCCACAGAGGCCCTGGATCTGCGAGTGATAAAGCAAAGGGATTCCGGGGAAGGGGGATAGAGATGGAGAAGAGGAAGGAGAAGCTGGAAAGAGAAGCTCCGTGTGTCATGTGTCATAAAATAGAACAAGTAACGTTCTGGCGCACTAATTAGCTCTAACTATAAGCTTTATCAAAAAGGAAGGTTTTGAGCCTACTTTTAAACGAAAAGATGGTGACTGCCTCCCGAACTGAAAGTGGTAGATTATTCCACAGCCGAGGGGCTTGATGGCTAAAAGCTCTGGCTCCTACTCTACTTTTAGAGAATTTAGGGACGACAAGTAGGCTTGAATTCTGGGAGCGGAGTGCTCTAGCGGGTTTATAAGGTACTAACAGCTCTTTAAGGTAAAAAGGCGCTATATTATTAAGGGCCTTGAAGGTGAGGAGGAGAATTTTAAATTCTATTCTAGATTTAACTGGAAGCCAGTGTAGCGATGCTAATACTGGAGAAATGTGCTCTCTTCTCTTTGATCTCGTCAGGACACGTGCTGCGGCATTTTGGACAAGCTGTAGAGTCTTTAACGACTTCCTGCTGGAGCCTGATAATAATGAATTACAATAGTCCAGTCTCGATGTAACTGGACTAGCGTGGACTAGTTTTTCTGCATCTTTTTGTGAAAGGACATGTCTAATTTTTGAAATATTACGCAAGTGGAAAAAAGCGGTCCTAGAAATTTGTTTTAAGTGACTATTAAAGGATAAATCAGGATCGAAGATCACTCCCAAGTTCCTGACTGTTTCATTGGAAGCAAGGGCAATGTCGTCTAGCGCAGCTATATCATTAGATAATGCATCTCTAACGTGTTTGGGGCCAAGTATTATAACCTCTGTTTTGTTTGGGTTTAATAAGAGAAAATTGCGGGTCATCCAGGTTTTTATGTCCTTGAGACATGTTCGAAGTTTAGTTAATTGATTACTTTGTTCAGATCTTATTGACAAATATAACTAAGTGTCATCCGCATAGCAGTGGAAATTTACCGAGTGTGTCCTGATAATGTTTCCTAGTGGAAGCATATATAATGAGAATAAAATTGGGCCGAGCACAGAGCCCTGTGGAACACCATGGTTAACTTTGGTGCGCACAGATGACTCATCATTAATTTGCACAAATTGGGAGCGATCAGAAAAATATGATTTAAACCAGTTAAGGGCGGTTCCATTAATGTTAATTATCTGTTTGAGTCTTTGTAATAAAATTTGATGGTCAATTGTGTCGAATGCTGCACTGAGATCTAACAGAATGAGGACAGACACAAGTCCCTGATCTGAGGCTATTAAAAGGTCATTAGTGACTTTTGCCAAGGCTGTCTGTACTGTGATTGGCTCTAAACCCTGATTGAAAGTCTTCATATATATTATTTTCCTGGAGAAACTCACACAGCTGATTGGCAACAACTTTTTCTAAGATTTTAGAAATGAAGGGGAGATTAGATATTGGCCTGTAATTGGCTAAAACCTCTGGGTCTAGGGTGGGTTTTTTGAGTAGGGGTTTGATGACAGCTATTTTAAAAGACTGTGGTACATAACCTGATGATAATGACAGATTGATAATGTTAAGTAACAAACTATCAATTAGGGGCAGAATTTCTTTAAGTAATTTTGTAGGAATGGGATCTAAGATACAGGTTGTTGGTTTAGAACCTGAGATTAATTTGGTAAACTGATCACGGGTGATCGGAGAGAAGCTGTCTAAGTAATGGGTAGGATTCTCAGCCGTTTCTGAGATCTCTGTTGTTGGGAGGGTATTAGTGGCAATTGAGGGCAGGAGATGGTTGATTTTATTTCTAATAGTTTGAATTTTATCATTAAAAAAGGTCATAAAGATATTGCTATTTAGGGATCGAGGAATACTGGGTTCGGTGGAGGTGTGACTCTCTGTCAGCCTGGCTACAGTGCTGAAGAGAAACCTGGGGTTGTTTTTATTCTCTTCTATTAGTTTTGAATAGTAGGCGGCTCTTGCTTTGTGGAGAGCCTTTTTATATTCTTTAACACTATTCTTCCAGTCTATTAGATATTCAACATTGTTGCTGGAGCGCCACTTCCTTTCTAGTTTTCTTGATAATTGTTTTAACTCATTTGTCTGGGAATTATACCACGGAGCTAATTTACTATGTTTGACATTTTTCTTTTTTAGAGGCGCTATTGAGTCTAATGTTAATCGTAATGAGTTTGCAGAGCTATCGACGAGGTGGTCGATCTCAATGGAGCTCAGGGTTTCAAAGAATTTGTTGTTTATATCTACTGCTAATACGGGTTTAAATGTAATTGGGATTATTTCCTTAAATTTAGCTACAGCACTATCAGGTAGACATCTAGAAAATGAATTTTTTATTAGTGGCATATATTCAGTTATTGAAAAATCAAAGGTTATTAAATTATGGTCTGATAGAACTGGATTGCGCGGAAGTACTGTTAAATTTTCAATTCCGACACCGTACGATAATACAAGGTCAAGTGTGTGGTTACCACAATGAGTAGGTTTGTGCACACACTGACTGAAACCAATAGAGTCTAGTATTGAAATAAATGCTACGCTAAGGCAATCTTTATTATTATCAACATGAATATTAAAGTCACCAACAATAATAATTTTATCGGTCTTTAGGACTAAGTTTGATAAAAGCTCAGGGAATTCCTTTAAAAATTCAGTATAAGCCCTGGGAGCACGGTAAACTACGGCAAATATGATTGGCTGTTGGTGGTTCCTGGATTGGCGTGGAAGACTAAGAACCAGACATTCAAATGATTTGTAGCTGAGTTTAGGTTTAGGATTAATTGATAGACTGGAGTTAAAAATAGCAGCAACTCCACCTCCTCGCCCAATTTCTCTAGGAACCTGTGAATTGATATGACTGGGGGGAGTAGATTCATTTAGAGTGACATATTCATCAGGATGCAGCCACGTCTCAGTGAGGGATAATAAATCTATGTTGTAATCGGAGACTATTTCATTAACTAAAAGAGTATTAAATTTTTGTGTGGAGTTCTCGCTCTGTTATTGTTTAATTTCAATAATTTAATCGGACGGTGAACAGACACAATCTCTATGGGGTTTTGTGACTGATCCAGAGGGAGCACAGAGAAGTGTTTAGCACTGCAGCTCTGCTTCCTGGTCCCAACTATGGGTTGTCATGTTATAGACTTAGTAATATTCCTAGATAAGAGAGCTGCTCCATCCCAAGTGGGATGAACGCCGTCTCTCCTAACAAGACCAGGTTTTCTCAAAAAAGTTAGCCAATTATCTATAAAGCCCACACCGTTTACAGGACACCACTTCGACAAGTGTGTATAGATTGAAGGGATCTATACACACTTCACCACCTATTATGTAGGTTAACCTGTAAGCAGGGTGGAGTATATGGACAGTCACAGTGGTGGAATAAGGGAAATACTATGGTTGGGCATTGAATCTCCATTAAACAATGTCCACAACAGCTGATGGAAAAAGTGGTCAAAGTCTGCTTTCAAACATGCAAGTCCAGACTGTTCCTGAAAGTTTGCTGTCAGCCCTGTGGTTCAATATCCAGAAAAAGTCCAAATGAGTCCATGTGAGAATACAGGAGGAATATGTCGTGATCGAAACTGGAGGAATACAAATATCTCAGGATGAAAAAGTGGTGCCATACACAAAGACGTCAATAAAGAGGTCACCCAGATTGTTTTGCTTTTGGCAATAAATGCCTCCTGTATCTGCTACCAAGGCGCTACCCCTCCCCTGAATGTCTCAGAGTTTCTCCTGTTCTTTGTATTTGACAGGCAAAAAATGTCCAGACGCAAATTTTTGGGTGTTTTGCTGATCATCCACTTCAGGTGTGTTTTAATTTGGACTGGGCGATATGGCCAAAACTTTAACATGGATAAAATTGTTCTTATCCCCCTGTATCAATAATTATCACAACCAATGTCACATTATCATTTATTTTAAGTTTCAAGACAGATTTTTGCTGCTGAGTGAAGGTCGTGGTTTAAACTCTCCTGTACACATCTCCTCACTGTGCTTGTACTGTGCCCACTCATGTTACAATGTCATTGATGACATATATATTGTGATAATTAATGACGTTGTTTTGTTGGAAAGCACTAATCTTGTTTCTTTTGGTTGTTGAATTCCTTGGTTGACTCCTCCAAAACAACTATCAAACAATCTAATGACCCGATTCTAAGTAGAGGAGAGGGGCTACAGGATGTCTAGACAGTCTCATTTGCAGAAAAGTTTATTAATGCACATTCTCCCTGTCATTTTAAACTGGGCATCGCTAAGATTAGTAAAAGCATAGACGTCCTTGTATAGTGGACCACGATACGACTATTACTGGGGTCTTAGCCGCTTTTACATTACGTCAAAATCTTCCTGCTCCTATTCATTTTCACATCACTTTTCAGTACAAACTGTGCGTCAACACACATCATAGTCCTCGTGTCAGGGCAGCCTGTTTCCTGGGAAGCAGATGTTCCGTCACAGCCACGTCTCTTGCACCCACTGTGTACTTTTCAGCATCTGAGAATCTCTATGGAGTCTTATTAATCCAAACAACTCAGGTGAGCTTGTATCCCACACCGCCACATGCCCTGGCACTGCTGCGGTACACACCCACACACTACCTCAAACAAATGGTGTAATGCTGTTACCACGGGCCCAAATATAGCCAGGTCACACAGCTGATGAAATATTCTCTGTTTACTCTCCTCCAAATGTCCTGCTAAATCCTGTGTGTGTGTGTGTGTGTGTGTGTGTGTGTGTGTGTGTGTGTGTGTGTGTGTGTGTGTGTGTGTGTGTGTGTGTATAAAGTGGATCCTGAAATAACACAGCACTGCGAAGGCCACTACTCAGGGCAGTGCAACATTTAGACTACAGCATGCTCAAACACAAACAAACACGCGGAGGGGAGACCATGACATGATTAATATGATCTTCAGAGATATTGGCTCTTCCCCCTGTAAATATAAAACCAAGGACGCGCTGCCTCATAGAAACCCGGCTTGACTGATATCTCATGTAATTTTAGAATAATGTATCAAGGACACCATCTCCTTCAAGTTTGGCTGCTTTGCCAAGCACATCATGTCTAATCCAAATTTTTTACTTAAAAAGAAGAAAAAAAATACTCCTGCCAATGTTTATTTGGAGGAAGTGTTTATGGTATACTACGCCAAATGTGATTCCTCTTTATAACACAGGAGAAAAAAAGGCTACAGCCACTGTTCTGTAAAGTCGATCACTTAAAAAAATTAACTGTAGCTTCGGTTTGCGGTGATTAATTTATCTTGTCTGGCACAATGGAACCAATCAGATTATCCCCCCAAAAAACCAGGCCTGCCAGCTTTGCAGACAAGTTGAAACAGGCAATCAATGTGATTGAAGGGAGATGAATACATGAGGGCGTCTGCCTTCGATGCAAATTTCACATATTAGGTCTCACGCTGCGTCTGTGATTGGAGGCTCATTATTAACTCGTATTACTGGATAATACATAAGAAATCTCTATACTCGAGCCTGCCGTATTAAAAATTCAAATGAGAACCTCTGATTGATAGTAATGTATTAAATAATACTGTTTTGGGATGTCTGAGGACACATTTCAGTCCACGAACGTGCATCAATTAGGTAGCCTAACCAAGAGAGGAAAAGCCAGAAACCACAGGGGTGATTTGCTGAAATGATAATGACAGTCTTGACAGATTGAGACAAATCTAAAAGAAGTAATGATTTACAGAGTTATACTTTTTCTTTCCCCCAACATTATCTGAGGATGCGGCAGTTCAAAGGGAGGGATAATCATGACTTGAATGATATCAGGAAACTGTTTGCAGAGAGGAGCTTTCAGTGTTGGCAAACAAGTGTTTGACCAGTTGAAGCGAAGGGACACAGAACAAGACAAGAATCTACTATTAGCTAAACACTAACATCAATATGCTTCAATAATCACAATTGTGCTAACATGGGAATACAGATGGTGTAATACGTACTGTGTTCACCATCATAGTGTAGCATGTGAGTTCAACTGTTAGCACTGTGCTCATTTTCACCAGATTGCGTGATGTGGTGATAAGGGGCATGCCGTGAATGTCGTTGGGGGTGAACTCTGTTTATTCTGACAAAAAGAGCCAAATAACAGTCAACGTTGTACATAAATGGAGCCTATACACAGATTGAAAAAAATAAATATGTATGCTTAACTTTAAGCAAGCCAATCAATGTACAACTGAAATATTGCATAGACTAAAATATGGAAAAGGTTAAAACCAAAATGTCACATCCCTCTGCCATGGAGTATAACAGCAAAAAGTGGAGAGGTGAAGCGGCGAAGCATACCTTTTATAAGGAGGGTCCCCCACAGGTGAAAGAAGAGGAAGAGAAACTTTCTCCCTCCATATTAAAAAAATTAAGGTTTCTACATATCGTGGGGGATCGGGGTTAAGTTTCTGTAGTCTGAGCCCAGCTTGATTTGCCTGTGGGTGTCTGAATGGTGGTTTGTCTCTACACGTCGTCAATGAGACAGACTGGGGACATGTCCTGTGTGGACCCCACCTTCGCCCAATGTCTAGGATTAGATCCCGTTGCTCCACGACCCTCAAACTGATAAGCGGTATAGATGAAGGAAGGATGGATCATACAAATGTAAGAGAAACTTAGTGAACATAGGCTTCATTCCTCAGTTTCTAATTTCCTTTCAAATGGCACCTTAATGGCATTATCTGATCTTCATGATGAGACTATTTCTTAAATGATTGTGTGAAAAGCTTATAATAATGGGGACTCATTTATAATTACCCAATTTATTGTGAGATATTCTTGATTGGGATTTGTGGACCAAAGCAGGGAAAGTATCAAAAAATGTGAAATTAGTGGAATTAAACAAATTCAAACCAGTTTCTGTTAATTAATTATATCTATTGTACAGTTTTAGGTACTTTTTGTACGTTTCACGTGTTAAGTTTTCAAAGAATGTCGTTATTTCACATCTGCTCCATAACATTCAGTACAAAATTATTTTAAACAGACATGACACAACCACTGACAGTTAGGAACAGCTGTTGAGATTGACAGAAGAGCTAGATGTTAAAACTTGGACTCCATTGCACGGCTGATGGGGCGGACAGGATTATGATAGTGGTGCTGATGCGATACTCCAGCTCGTTTGTTTCCAGAACCATCGGAGTGTCCTCCGGTGAGAAATGGCCGAGGCAGACAGGCATTAGGAATCGATTGGAAGACTCCCTGAACTCGTGCTCCTTCACATACACACCCTCCATTTCGCACAGTCCCCCTCAGAAACCTCCTGCACAAACTCTTGCCTTCGCACACTCTGTGGAAATCAGTCAGCAAAGCCATTGCTCTGACATATGAGCAGCAGACGCAGAGTGTGCCGGCTTATCAACCATTTAGCAGCCGATGACCTGTGGAGCGAACGGCCCTATCATGATAAAGTGTCGGAACCGTGCACATTCAATTACAGGTCAGAGGGCAGCACGTACATCACCATACAACATCAATCACAACTGCTATTGATTGCCCCACGATAAGTGTGTATGTTGCACCCGGTGTGTTCGGGGGCATGTGTGTGTGGGTGTGTGATGGGCCATGCATGCTGTTGGAAGCAGTGAGGGGTTGCGCTGCTTTGGCGGGCACCATAATTCAACTTGAAAGGCAGAAATGTTTTCTAGGCAAACTTGGGTGCAAGCAAAAAGGAGTAAAAAACTATAAAGCTTGAACTTGAGCATATTTGGCAGAGACGAAAGCTATGAAAAGGCACAATCAGATCTGTCCCTGGTTTTAATTTCTGTTATTTGATTCAGTGTGTGGTTATCCTCTTTAATTCCGTTAAACTCTAACTCCAACTCTAGTCTAGTTTTTTTGTTTTTTTTACATCTTTCATTTTCATCAGCGCAGACAAATCTAATGTGAATATAAATTGAACAATATCCTCTATGATCTAACTGCAGACACCCAGCTTGGGAAGAAAAAGCTAAATGGCAGCTAGATTTAGTGTTTGATCAGAATTCTTTTACTACTGACTCATCTTGTAAGTCATTACTAATATTCATCCTCTTTATAAGTATTTATTTCCATTCACATTCACCAAATCATTAAATTAAGCTTCCAATACTTTATACTAATAGGGATTTCAACAATACTGCAGAAAACTTGGCAATATTTCACTCTGGAACGTTCCACTTGTATTACTGTATATACAAGACTTCAGTTAGCTATGTAAAGAGGTAATTGTTGTGTAATTTGTGGGCTCCTGCACGGTTGACATCAATCTCGTGTGATGTCTTGTGTAACTAGGATGTTAAAGATCCACCGATGGCTCATTTGCAGCTTCCACATCCTCCTCCTGCTTTCTTAATATCCACTAGACCCCTGTAGACCCCTGACCAGTCTACAGTTAGAGACCAATAATCACTATATCACTGCGTGTCATTAATCACACCAGCCCGCACATTATTATAAATGATAGATTTCATATCGTTAGCCACACTAGAGGTAGCAGCTCATTTACGGGTTATTGATCACCGACTGTTATGAAGACTGGGAATCCTGTCTGGCACTAATGAAAAAACTACTCAAACTACCTAACATCTTCTCTTCGCTGTCTAACACTTATTCTCTATATTTCACTGCTTACAATTTACTTTCGTTAAATTACCAACAATGAACAGAGAGAATCTGCTCTCAATGTTCTACTCCTTTTACTTCGATTTGTTGGTTTTGTTTTTGTCCATTAAACCGACAAACACAAACCATCTCATCACTTAGGATCTGACTTGAGCCCAAGCAATTTCCTACAATACACACACTGCACAGCCTTCCCCTTGTACCACAACCTCCATTAAAGATGTCAACATGCCACCACTTTAAAGAAAATATATATATATATTTTAGGGATGCACCGATTTATCGGCCGAACATCGGTAGCGGCCGATATTCGCCTCGTTTACTGATATCGGGTTATCAGTAATAAACTTGACTTTCACCGATATCATTGGCCGATGTTCATATTTGTTGTAAAACCGCTGGGCACGTGCCGCGACTGGGGGAGCAGTCGCTCCGTCGCCCTCCTCTCCGCGGCCAGAGGCTCAGTGTGCGGCACCGGGAGGTCCTCATCCGGTGGCGCCTAACGGCGTCCCTGGTGCGGGGGCTTTCTTTCTCTTGGACCGCGGGGCGGTGTCCATCGCCGGCGCGGAAGGCGGGCCGTTGGAGGGGACCGGGTACGGCGGTCGGCGGCGGCGACTCTGGACGCGTGTCGGGCCCTTCTCGCGGATCACCTCAGCTACGGCGACCGCCGGGGGAACCCTCCGGCTGGCGCCTAGCAGCTGACTGAGAACTGGTGCGGACCAGGGGAATCCGACTGTTTAATTAAAACAAGCATCGCGAAGGGCCACGTGGGTGTTGACGCGATGTGATTTCTGCCCGACACTAAAAACAGGTCAAACTGAGGAGGGCTTGTTAAGTTATCTTGACTCACGCAGTGTTACTTGGCGTAAAAAGTATGAGCGTAGCGTCTGTTTAAGTACTTTATTCTCATGTGCACCGGCTCTATTCATCAGTCTCATGCACAGGTAACAAGGGAACTGACAACATACGTCATACACACAGAAGCCGTAACACCTCTAATAAACGGGCAATACTGCTACCGTAGAAGAATGAGAAGAGCGTTCTCTATAATGATACTTTAACAGGGCTGTTTTAGACAGGGTAAAAAGGTGCTGTTTTAAATAATCATTGTGGTATTTTGACCAAAATATGTTGGTCATTTCATTAAGATCCCAAGGAACCATTTCAACTTGCGGAAAAATGGTCATTATATGTCTCTGTTAAATAAAGTTTAGTTAAATCAAAGATTGTTTCATAAATCTGATTCAATTTGTGTCATTAAAAGATAAGAGTGATGAAGGGCTGAACACTTTTTAAATAGTGCTTTTTAAATAATGATTTAATTATTTTTCTGGCACAAAAGGGTGAATGAATAACAACAAAAAGAAAATAAACAAATATCGGTATTGGTATCGGCTATCGGCCAGATTGTTATTTTAAATATCGGTATCGGTATCGGCCAAGAATTTCCATATCGGTGCATCCCTAATATATTTATATCAACCGAAATATATTCACCTGTCTAATCACAGTCGATCATGTTGTCTCACCCCATTTTTTAGCATCAAATATCTAATGAAAACTAAAATAATCAGAAACATCAGCGTGATAAGAACTACTTAGAAATGACAGAAACCATTGTGTTCCATGTCCCAGCGGTGAACATGGAGAGGGCCATGTTCATGACTTACTGTGTAATGCAGACAGCCACCAGGGTGGAAACTGATCAAAGGATGTTTTGGCCTCACTTTTGGGGGAGCTGACTTATCGTCCATCTTTAAATGGGGCATAGGTCGGGACACCCTGTTGGCACTCCCTCTCCACCAACCTTCTCCAGGGACAGACCGCTTGAGCTCAGGATCAACACAGTAACAGCTTGATAGATCATTTCGAGAATAACCTGCTGAGCCGGTGAAGAAGACAAAGTACTACTTTTAACCACAGTGGCTAACACAGCACTCATACCAGAGCGACATTGAACAGCCTCGTGATCATCATGCACTCGCACAAATGTGATGTGAAATTGTATCGAGCACACTCTTGGTTGCAGTCTGGAGCCCTGCCTCCTTAGAAACACACACACTCACACAAATGGGAATATATGATTTCAATCTCAGCACTATTATATTACATTATCGCAGGTTCCGGTAATACATGATGATGGACTGCTACTGTGACTTTAATGCAGTTAAGGGAAACGCAACCACAAACACACACATGCAGTCTCCATTCATACTCACATCTCTACATTGACAAAAAGATGAATCAGGTCCAAGTGTCCAATTAGACAGGCTGCCTTGGTGATAATGGATGAGCTCTGCGCCCAAGCGGAAACATATACTCTATGATGTGGAGCCAATAAAGCTTTTAGAATGTGGCCAAGAAGCGACCGTCGACATATAGGGTAACATATAGGGTGAATTTATAAATCCTATTATAGATGGCTTAACAGTTTTACTTTTCTCCAACCCTTTGTGTCATTTAAGAGAGTGTGCATTACACGTGGATTTAACATTTCAGCAGGATGGGAGGAATAAGTCAATAATAAAAAGATGAACATACAATAAACAGGGGAAGTGGACTGGACGTTAGTTGTGTGTGTGTGTGTGTGTTTGTGTGTGAAAATCGCCTCGCAGCACAGATGTATGGATTTGTCCATGTGGCAGTGGGTCCTGTCAGCAGTTTTCCACATGGCCAGGCTCCCAGTGCTGCTTCACAGCATTTGAATACGTCACTTCCAGCGACACGAAGCCTTGGACATCCCCTGCCTCATCAGGCCGCCCCATCCTCTTTCCATCACTCTCTCTCTCTCCTTCTCTCATTAAAAAGCACTCAGGCTCAGTACGTTAGCATAAATACATAAATTCATGGCTCGCGAGATGAGAGACTCAACATATTTCCTCTCTTCAAAAGACACACACACACACACAATCAGAAAAGGTTTATTCGGAGGGTTGTTTATTTTTTCCAGGTAAAGCATGAGGGAGACCTGCTGCTACTTCTGGGTTCCAGCTTGCAATCAGTTCCGAAACAGTGGTTGAGGAATCGCACATGAAGACACATCTCTCGGATGCGACGAGGAAATCAATAGACAACAAATACTGAGCTGTGGCATCAGTGGAGACGAGGGGGAGATGAAGAAGGGATCAAAGTATCGTCACATGATTTGAAGTGGAAGGAGAAGAAGAAAAAGGAGAACCATGTGTCTGAGAGATCGTTGGGCGCTCATGTGTGAGTATGTATGGATGATTTTTTTTTTACTCCGCCACGCAGCCTGAGCTTAGTACTGGTGGAGCATGTGTCGTAATCAATAGCACTTCAGCCAGAGAGCAAATCGATGGAGGCTGCACTGTAGTGGAATTCATGGTCCAGGGAGAGAAGAGGGGAAGGGTGAGTGAGGAGAATGAGAGCAAACACAAAGAAAGATGGGAATGTAGGCCGAGGGAGATGAAAGAGAGGTGTGCAAATGGGAATATTTCTTTTCTTTATTTTAGAGGCGAAGAATTAGAGAGTTAAAAACACATTAGCTGCATTTAAGAGGAAATATGAAAGAACAAAAAACAGGTCTACGAGTTAATGAAGGTTTTGAAATAGGTAAACTGGGAAGAGATTAAATGTAGGTGTGATGCACAAAAATAAAACAGCAAGCCATTTATCCGAGTAGGCAAATTTCCGCATAATTGTGCTGCTTTAGTGAGCTTGTTCAAACCCCCTGCGAGGATTAAGAAAAGCAATACAGGGAAATTGGCTCCAATGAGAGAACAATGAACGATAAATGGAGACAAAAGCACCGGAAAGACAAGGAAAGAAAACAGTATTGGTAGCAGCTACAGAGTTGTGTGTGTGTGTGTCTGTCCTTATTTGGAATAAAAGTGAAAGAAAGAAAGCAGTACAAATGTTTCAGGAATGTATTTTCTGTTACTTAAGTGACCTTTGAATGCAGCTGACAGCAATATGGTGCAACATGACTCCTGCCCTCTCATTTATTGGGGGTCTGGTGAACTTCAATAGAGACTACCTTTATTTCCACTGGGACCGTAATGGCAGTTTTTACAATTACAGCAGCAGTGGAACAACATGCTGTATTTTAACTTAAACAACAGAGCACTCGTGGAGCCACCTTGTGTTTTTTAAGTTCAATTGTTTGGAACGGGCTATGAAGAAACCCATTGTGGGGCCGTTAAAACAGAGCATCTGCACTCCACAAAACACAGACAGTCACAAAAACCCACTTACAATACCATTCAATTCAATTTTAAATGGCTTCAAATTACAACATACATTATCTCAGAGTGAGGTCAAGACCTCACAATATTATAGAAAAACTGAACAGTTTCCCCAATGAAACCACCCTTGGTGGGAGACTTTTTTCTATCGAGAGGCGTTCAATTTTTTACAACATCCTTCGCAACGTTATTAAACCCATACATACTGAACTAATGAACCCATATATCACAGATATCTCTATGATGCGACTGCTCGAACTGCCTCCCTGTATAATGAACTGTATATAAAGATGGATGACCTTTCTCTGCTTCCTCCCACTATGTAGAAATGAAGTCAAAATATAAATAATAAATCCCGGTTACAAACGGTCTTACGCATTTGGAGTCCAAATCTGTGCGATAGTGATCGAGGGATGGAGCCAGGTAGCAAGATCACTCCAACACACAGACACAGGACCAATCGAAAGACAGTTTTCAGCTGACAATCATGGCATCGATTAAATCCATCACCCAAACACTGACAAGAAACATGTTAGAAATTTTTTATATTTGATGTGTAATTTGACTTTTGGGTTTGGTCCATGTCCCATACACTTACATGGAGGAGGCAGGATTTATGACTTTACTAATTTCAGCCACCAGGTGCTGATCAAGACACTTTGCGTTCACATTTCGGGAGCCGTCAAGTTTTCATTTTTTAATATTTTTATACAGGCTATGCTCTGTGAGTAAATCCATCATTATTATCATCACTACCATCTGACATCAGATGTTTTCATAGAGTTGATTTTGTTTGCAAAGACAGCACATTACTCCCTTGTATCAAACCCTGCAGTGATCCGATGCACAGAAAATTGCCCGATAAGTTCAATGTATGTTGTATGGAAATGTCCAACCGTGCCTTCTGTGTTATTCTAATAGAAAAAACTAGATGACTTTCCAGGTTCTAAGCTATTAACTCGCTCATCACAGAAATTGCACCAAAGAGCCACTTTAATCTAAGTGCATTTGACCTTTCACGTCTGCCGTTCAGTTTGAAGCGGGGCAAAAGTAGCAGAAAATTGAAATGGCAAAATAAACCTGAGGCAGCTGAAAAAGGCACAAACATTTAGAAGTTAAAGGTAACGGTCATTCAGATTTATTCTTTTCTCACAGACAGCCATTGCTCGTCAAACAAATTAAATAAACATTTTATAAGGGATGAGTATCCATGACCAGTAAAAAATACACTGGTGCAACAAGGGGTTCGTTTTTACACGAGCAAACACAAGCCAAAAAATATATAATACGATGATTCACACATTATCACATGGTAACAGAGTCAACACTGAATAAATCAGGGCAATAGGCCTACACAGGGCTTCACATTAATTAACGAGACTGTGGCCACCCAGCAGAGGCTAATTTGTCTCACCACACTTTCATAATGACCCAAAATTATTTTACACTTCTCATAATAACATAAAAGACCTCTAACTCACTGTTCTCCACCGTTGCCTCATTGTGGAGCTGTGCACAGCACCCATCTCTCTCTCTCTCTCTCTCTCTCTCTCTCTCTCTCTCTCTCTCTCTCTCTCTCTCTCTCTCTCTCTCTCTCTCACACCTCAACCCCTACGTCATATTTGGACTGAAGGCCAACTGCCGCACTGAGAGAGATCCCATCACCTCAGGTACATGTGACAGAGTACTGTGTGCATGTTCAATGGGCACAACCAACCCTCATCCCTGTGTTAATAAAGTGGAAAATGTCTTCTGGTTTTTACCCAGAAATAGCAACATGTCAACAAGTTGTAGTTCAGTCTAGCACCTCACTAACATGGCCGGTCTCTTATAAAATGTACACACAGTTCTGATACTGATGGTTAGAAAAAAAAATGCTATCATATATCTCCTGATTAGTTAACAGATTAAAGAATAAAGACCTCTCTGTGTACGACAAATGTTCGAAAACGAAATGAAACAATGCAACAACAAGTCACCAAACTTACAGAGCTTGAGTGTGAGCACTTGTGCAAGTGTGTGTCTGTGTGTGTGTGGGGGGGGAGAGAGAGAAGCGATTTAATGGGGATTGGTAATAATGCATTTGTGAGTGTTTTTTGATGAGCTAGGAGATGAGAGGGTATCGCTCAGCTGCATACATATTAATAACATGGGGTGTTTGGAGAGAATAGCACAGCTCAACTATTACAGCTTGCACGTATGAACACACACACACACACACACACACACACAGTATTTATTTCATTCCTATCTATGCGTGTCACACATGCACCCACATAAGGATGAATAAACACAACCTGGTAAGAACTCACATTCTCTCACACACAAACATACACACACACACAAACACACATGAGTATCTGCACTCTCTGGGTCTGATGAACTTGCTTATGACAGCTAATAACTCCCCTACTCCCTCTGGTCTTAATTAGGGCCAGTTATTACGGAGTGTTTGAATCTCTCTCTCTCTCACCCCCCTCCTCCTCTCTCTTTTTTTCCTGTCTCACCTCCTCACCCTGTTGCACAGCTTGATCCCTGTGCGTTGTCGAGAGTGAAATGAGCAGAGAAAGGAGAGAGAACGACTTCGAAAACCTCTCACTGCCTCTCTGTTGGGGGTCTGTGCAACCAGTGTGCATCCCACACACGGATATGCGCACACACAGAGACAAACACACTCACACATGATTACTATTCCCTGCCACTTTCTATTTTGCATTTATGTGCCTCGGCTCAACTCGGCTTCATGCAATTTATAGTTTTGCCCTTCATTTCACTGCTTTCCTGAGGTTCAAAAGTTTGGAACAGTGTGATAGATGGTTGGTGGAGGAAGGCCGTGAACTGGCCTTGAACCAGCAACATGACTGAAGTCCAATGGGCTTCATTCATCCGCAAAAACTCCACGTTTCATGGGCAAACACTTTGGGTTCTCATTGACATTCATGAACGTTTTCGATTTATACAGCTCACTGTAAAAGTGTTTCATGGGCCCAGGGTCATAAAAACGTGTTTAAACACAAAAAGGATGACATTACCTGTAATTGAAAAGGTAAAATGGCTGAATTTAAGAAGTATGAGGTTTTCACAGATGCTCTGGTGCAAACTTCATTAAGAAAGATCTTTAATAATTCCAAAGAGCTCCCTGTTTGCAAAACCAATACATCAATATAAAGGTAGATACCATACACTGCATTTAAAGGATGGACAACATGATGTCTCTCTTAGTGAATCTACAGCCATCCCCTGGTGGCTGGCTTCAGTATAGGCCATAAACACTTGATTCCTCCGTGTTAGTGGAGGCCCAAGACTCAGGTTTGTTTCAATTTCTTATGTAATTCTATAACTACAATTACCAGCATGCTGTTGTTTGCCACCGCCAGTGCAGTGTCAGTCCCTCTAGGTATGCCTGACATATTGTATTAACAATAATGTGAGGTCACCATGACATTTAACCACCCAAATCTAATCAATTCATTCCTAAGTCTAAGTGAATATTTGTACCAAATTTTAAATGATTCTCTCAATCCATTTAAAGGGTTTTGTGAAGTTACTATGACGTTGTGCTTATACCTCCAAAATCAAATCTCTTCATCCTTGAGTTCAGCTGGACATTTGTGCCGAATAAAGAAATTCCAATAGGTCACATTTATTGCTATTGTTCATGAATGTGGTCTCTAGAACATTATGCTAAAGATGTTTAAGACGAAGCATACTGTTTCCTCTCCACTGCCCTGAAGTCTCCAACTTTTCAAACCACTCAGTAGCTGATGCCATGCCCTCGGTGTATCCCATAGTAAATTAAAATAAAAACTAAATAAATAAAATCTAGAGGCAGTAGGGAAAGGAACACTGACAAGGTTTTGAATCAGTAGTCGTTTGATTTGATGATCGAGCCACCTCATGTATTATGAAGAAATTATCTTTGGTCCCAACATGATGTCATGATCTGAGAGAAGGGCATGCAGTGAGACTCGGCACATCAAATATTCATCACAATAAGAACCATGGTAGTAACCATGTTCTATTTCCATCTATACCAATATACAAAGTATTCTAAACAGACATAGAAGCAGGTTTACTCATTGTACATAAAATGTCAGACAGTTAATACCTAAAAGCATAAAATACTATTCAGCAAATTCTCAGGGGAGAAAATAGAATCTTATTTTCATGTTTGTTTATGATAAAATTCCATTATCAGTCAACATATGGCCGTCCTTGTTAAAAACACAAGGGGAGAAATAATGTGCATGTACAAGGAGGAGCAATAGAGGAAGGGTGTAAGTGTGAACGTTTTACATGGAGGTTTCAAAGACAAGTTCCAAAACAAAGAGTAAGCGGTAGCTGGCCTTCACTTTTACATTTAGCTGAATATCTATGTCGTGTAGATGTGTAGATGCTGCTTCAACAGATACGTTACATGTGTGAGGAAAGTTAAAGTTAAAGTTAACTAAGAATAAAGAACAATCTAACATATACATATTTGACTATGAATGACTCATGTTGTCTCAGGTTTAATTTTGCAATAAGTCAACATGGCTTCACGGTGCACCCAGCTGACTTCATCCAGAACAACCTGTCTGCCAACTCACTGAACATAAAAATGTGGGTCTTGTTTATTTGAGCCGACAGGGACGCTGAGCTCTCTAAAGGATTTTTGCAGAAGAAGAAAAAAGAAATCCATACAGGGCTCTGGACTGTTGCGTCTCTTGTCCAGTTTGCCAATTCAGTGGTTTTAATTTCTGCATTAAAGTTAAGATTGTGCAATTAGAGTGTCCAGGAATGTCATTAGTGCTCCCTCAGTCTTTTCCATGGTTGTAGGGTAAATTGAATGGGTTGTAATTGTATGTCATGGCGGTTGAAACGAGGGGTGTAAGCTGTGATCCAGAGTGATGATGGCACAGTAGGCTACAGCCCACATTAAGGTTACAGGCAGGGTTCAATTTGAGTTTCTTATTTTCTTTTATGTGGTGATGAGTGGCTTCAGATACTACGGGTATTAAGCACTTCTTCCACGTCTAAGAAACTCTTTCAACAGGATTCACATGGCACTGACTACCCCTCAACTTATTTCTTATGTGATCTCTGAGGAAGATTAAATTTGTCTAATGCTGCAGGTGTGGTTTATCCAGATACCTCATGGATGGATTGGATTTCAGCTGTGAAATGTAAAAGAAATTGGGGTTTCCACCTGATCATCACACTTGTGGTTGTAGTTACATAAAATAGGACTCTGTATTCACTGCACCTACAGATTCTGTCACAGACCAGAAAAAGTTAGCAAGACAAATCCCAATGTCCTCGGACAAGACAATTAACCTGCTAAGAATGCAGTCCGGGATTTTTTGACTCTAGTTACACAAGGACCAAATGGCTTGGTGCCCCTTACCTCCACAGTACCAACTCGCAGGATATCTCAAGGAACATGGTCGAAGGCCTCCTCCATCACATGTAGGCTGGGTAAATACTGTCCACAGTTCCACAACCAGGATGGAAGTTATACTGATCGGTCTGAATCCAAGGCCTCTCCGATGGCATCTTGTTCAGCACCTTGACAACACAACGCCCCAGTAGTTTGACCAGAGCTTTCGGCCCCTTGCCTTTAAAATAGGAAAAACCATCATCTGTGACCTTCGCTGGCAAATGGACAAAGCTTTTCCTGAGCCCTCCAGCTCTGCCACAGAAGAGGATCAGTCGTTTTGAGCTCCTCCTTCCAACACATATCTTCAGTCTAGGATTCAGCTTGGCAGTACAATGTGTTTATTCAATATTCCTTGTAAGTGTCTTATAATGTGTTACAGTTTTAATTTGCAAACAATAAACATAACAATACAGTAGTCTCTTGGTGAGGCGTGTGATAAGCTAACCTTGTATGGGTCTGATATAAGAAAAGCGATGCTTGATTAGTGTAACTTGTTGAATGTGACCTTCTGGTGCTGTACTGTATATCAATTGCCATAAGCACTGGATTCGTAGCTCTTACAGTCAGCGCTACGTAACTGTCTCAAACCATAACTTTCATTGACAGCAACACGCACACACACACAAACATACACAAACACACACACACACACACATATGCCCCAGCTCCCGCTCATGAATCTTTCAGACTTAGGCTTGAATGGCTCATTGACTTGCCATTAAAAGAAGGAGCCTTCATTAGTTAGGATCTCCCTCCTAAACGGATACCAACTGTGAATATTTTTGTGTAAGCGTGTATCAGACGGCTGGTGTCTGAGACATATGCATCTAACCATCCAACCCATCCACAGCACAACACGCAGCCAAGACGGCCTATTCATTAGCGGAGGGGGGGGTTGCAATTCCCTATCACTTGGAAACTCAGTGGAGCGTTAGTGGCTGTGGCTGGATGTAGAAAATAAAAACAGATTGGGAGAGATTCAGGGGAATGGGATGGAAGAATGCAAGCAGAACATTAAAGAGCATTCCAGAGCGGAGAGTTAGTGAGACGCAATCATCTCCGGTCAGGGACAAACAGAAAACCAATCCGGGCATTTTCCAGGCTAGAAATTTTACAACAGGAAGCTGAAATAATGACAGGAATTATGTTTAGTCGCCTGGACATAATGTGATGGTAAGTAGTCTTCTATGTCATGGAGTGAGTCTCCCGCTGCTTCTCGGTTCCTGCGCTCAGATTTAGAACTGTGGTCATCTGTCATCCGTGGAATATGCGTAGCCTCGTACTAGCTGACATATATCTGCATTTGACTCAGCTACTTCCCATGATAATAAACACAAATACCACTAAACACAAGTTGCAAGACAACAACCTCTAACAATACAGAAACATTGCACATCAACTGCAAATTAGGTAAAGGGCTAGAATGTGGCTACTGAAGAAGGGATACAGTACCGACATTGAAGCCCTACGTGAGCATCAAGCAAATTAAACCCAGCCATCTTATGTTGTGAATCTTTGCAAGTGAGAGGACAATAAATCTTCACTTCCCCCTGTTGTAAAAACATGAAGCTATAATATCCAGGATACGGATGACGCCATCTTGCACCGTTGACGTGATTTGGAGCCAGCATCTTCATACAGTGGCTGGTCTCTACTCTCCATCATAAAACAAGGTAAGGAGTTACTTGTTATGCAATAGCTTTTCACTGTTCATCTCCATGTGACCTTGTATAACGCTCTTTGGTCAAAATGGGTTTCATTTGATTTGAAATCACCAAACTGTGGATAGAGCCTCAGCAAAATTACAGCTGCATTATTTAGACAGTGTAAATACAGAGAGGTGCCCGCGGAAGAGAAATAAATAAAGATAAGCGTACGAAACACAGCTAGTGCATAAATCATCGCTATTGTATCGTCCCTTCGCGGCCCTCAACAAAATGAAACTCAGTTTAATGTTAAAGAAACTCTTGATTAATTCAGGAGACAGTGTTTCAATGCAGCAGAGTGACCGTCGAGTTGTCTCTGTTTGACAGTGAGTGGATTGTGGCAGTGCCAGATGTTGCAGCGCGAGTTGTCCAGCAGCAGCCGGTGCTACGGACGCTGATCAGGTTACATTGAATACGACACGTGCATATAGTGATGGTAATGCTGTTATACAGACACCTGCGCTGTGTTTATGCTTCACTTGAGTCAATGTGCTTTCAGGTTAACGCACTTTCACTTTGACTGATTTGATTGTTGTGGCATTATCACACCGGAATTCAATTATCATTGGCTGGAGCAATAACAGCGCCGGGTTCCTCTCGGGTAGCTGCCTCTGAACGGATGTCAGCTGGAAACAGTAAAAGACTCGGGGGTGATTGAGATAAAAGCTCTGGCACCTTTACGACACTCATAGATCAAAGCAGTAATACACATTGACTTTCCGTATTTAACTACAGCAGTTTTTTAGAAGAAAATAAAATTTCACAATCACTGACTCACGGCCACATTAACACACAACAAGACCCGTCGAGTCTTCGGAGTGTCGTTATCCGGAACATACTGCACAATTAGTGTCGTGATTATTTACACATCGGTTTGACACTCAGCCACTTGAACATGTAAGTAATTGAATCTAAACAGACCCTCTCCAGCTTGTATGTACACACACACACACACACAAACCCATTATAAATGCACAGCCCCACCACTTCACATAAAAGCACATGGGGACAAAATAAAAACCCAACCAACCTTGGAAGTTGTGCGAGTGATAACGCCTCGAAACAAAAAGGCTTGAACTTCAAACTGCGAAAGAAGAGTTCGCACAAAGCAAACCCAAACTCTTTAATGTGAAAACGACAGTGGCGCTCTCTCTCCTTTTAAAATCCGCCACCGCACCGGCTTTGTGGGACAACGTTTTAACAAAGCTCCGAAGCCGGCCACAAGTCGCCTTGTGAAGTACGAGACCTCGGCTGTTTGATCATCGCCGCGTCACACAGAGACGACGCCCACAACTGAGAGCCGGAGTTCAAGTAACACACCGTCAAGGTGAATCCGGCTGATCCCCTTATGCTTTTTTTTTTACCTTAGATCCTCTTTGATAATGAAGGGGGAGATGTGAAGGAGAGGAGGCAGGATAAATAAGGATCAAGGCAGACATGAACTGTGCACAAGTCAGTATCAGGCAAGACATTTGAAACTTGTGCTCATCAAGATTAAATCCCCCATCTGAGCATTTAGCCAGGATTTCAGCTGCAGCAGTCACTAGATGTTCAAGCTCCTGAGGCCGGAGTGCAACCTGTGTTTAAAGTTACTGGTTGTTGTGTGAACAAAATTTTTGTATGTATGTTCATATCGATTTTATGTAGAGAACATGACATGACCTATAAATTAAGCCAAATCATTTTGATTGTAACTTGCTGATTGGCTGCAGTAAAGGTCATATATTCTGCCGTCTCCGATGTGGGTGGGATCTGGATAAAACTATAAAGTTTGGGCTGATGTAACATAAGATAAGATACATTTATTGATCCCAAACACATGCACAATCACACGACGTCCAGAGAAGGGAAATTTGTCTTCTGCTTTTGAACATCACAGGACACACAGAGCAGTGGGCAGCCATGCACAGCGCCCGGGGAGCAGATGTTGGGGGAGTAAGGTGCCTTGCTCAGGGGCACTTAGACAGTGGGGGTAGGTTGAGCACTCTTTGGACTTTGGAACAGATCCGGGTGTTGTCCTGGCAGGTATGTTGTATTGTCACTACAAGGAATTGAACCAGCGACCTTCCAGTCCGATGTCCGTAACTTTCGGTCCATAGTCCAATTATTCTGCCACTAGTCCACCGCCTCTACCTGGTTTGCCCATGATGTGCGTTACCAGGTGACCTGTTGGATGTACAGATTTACCCTACACGTCTGGGATTCAGCAGTGCACAGCAGAATCTGCTTTTCTCAGCATGTGATTGAAATGTAGCCCAATGGAATCTGGGATGAGCCTGTTCAGAGAATGAATGCTCCTTATCGCATGCTGCCATGCATGTCATCCATCTCATCACTTGCATTTTCCATGGATTTCTGTTTGCGCTCGCTCTCCCCAAATAGGTCTCCGTGCTGAGTAGGTGGATGAGCCTCGTGAATTTGTTCTTAAAATGCGATCAGAGTTCCTCTTAATTATTTCCACTGTGGCCTCCATACGTCTCATCCCAGAGGCGGCTAAAAGAAGCAAGGAAAACCATGCGGAATAATCCGACGCTTTGGAAAATGACCACACTTATTTTAGTCGAGAAGATTGATACCAAGTGCCGTAGAAATGGCAGTTGTATCGCAGGGAGTTACATGCTGCAGACATGACTGGTATTGATCTTCTCCTCGGACTTTCTGCAGGAAGGGGAAAAAGCCTTTTTTCCCACAATTGCAGAATAAGCGTACAGATGACCTAGGAAGCATCAGAGCGTCACATATAGGATCCCATCCGTCCCATGTAATAGACTGAAGGGAAAGAAGAACTGATCATACGTCATTTGCCTCGATAGAGTTTAAGCTACTCGGACCTGTGCAGCGTCCAGCTAATTGAAGAGATCAGGATTCACAGCCTCTCCAATATTGTACTTCTGCCTGTTAAATGCCCTCCTAGGACACAATGTACAGATATGCATTAATGCTTATTGATGACTTAGAGTGTGAGTGTGTGTGTGTGTGGTACAGTGCGTATGAGGGCGCGCTGACCTTTGTAATTGTGCTTCGGGGACAGATGGATAGGCAGATGAATAATAGATAGGGTGCAAATCGAACACTAATCCTGGGTCGAGAAATGATCTATTCTCCTGACTCCTCGCATGTTAATGCAAATGCTCACGCACACTGCCACACATGCATGACCACAAACACACACACACACCTCAATCAATGTTCAAATGAAGAGTGATGGCGTGCATCGGTCTATTTCACTGCAGTGTTGTCTTGCCATCTTTCTTTGCCTTTGCTTGTCCACACTCATTCTAAGAATATAACCATGTTTCCATCACTCGAACATTTGTTTCCCTTGTATTGTATAGCCATCCCTATGAGGTAGATGCTACACCATATCTCTTCCCGCTCTAAATTGGTCATGCAATTCAACTCCTGCTAAATTATAGACAAGAATTCTATTACCAACAGACTGTTTGTTTTACTCAGTGTATCAGGCAACCCACAAGCAAGGCACTGTTGTAGCTGTCATCATTCGTTTACAGGTGCAGTGGAGAACATTTACAATTATAACTAATAACTAATCATATTTACTAAAACTGTCACTATGATCCGACAGTAGTACATGTGGCAGGTAAATCTGAAAAATTTGGCTTCTCCGGCTCCAGCTCATTTAAGGCTATTGAAAAGAAACCAGAGCTCTCATTCCACCAATCAGAGCTAGAGGCAGGGGCGTTTCTAGGGTTGAAAGAAAGGGGGGGCTAAAAGAAGTAGGAGTTCAATCTTGCCTTCTATTTTTCTTCCACAGATGTCGACATAATTCTGAAGACCCAAGCCTCCCCTGTGTTTACGGATGACGATGTCACCTTGTGTTATCAGCATCAGAGCGGCAAACACAAACAAACCAGCTTCTTTAAAAACGGAGCATTGATTGACTCTAACAGTTCGTCTGGTTCAGACCGAGTCATAAAGATGACTCTTAAGAATGTGACACGGGAAGATGAAGGCTTCTACAGGTGTGCGTCCCACGACAGACAGCTGCAGAGTCCAGAGAGCTGGTTATCAGTGAGACCGGACAGAGGTCAGCTGAACATCATCACTCTGCTGTGTGTTCTATAGAAGTGGATCAGTGTCAAATATCAACTGTTGTTTCTTTTAGGAAACTTCACATCAGAGGAGACACCAGCCTCCACTGGTATTTTTCTTTTTCTTATTTTAAATACTAATATTAATCAACACATTTTCCATTATTGAGTGAAGCCTTTTGGTTGTCTGGTTCTCCTCCTGCTCTGTCTTTTCATCAAGGTCTAATTTCATCAGGAAGATCCCTCAGGATCTAATGAGATGAAAGAAACTAGAATGGGACTAAGTAGAGTGCATATTCACCAAGGCCCAGCAGTCCCCTTAAATACAATCAAGCCGCACCAAATTTCACACACTCATAGATATCAGTCCTCTACATACGGCAGATTTTTTTCATTAAGGTCCAAGAATTATTCCCTGGGAAAACGTTTTAAAGCACAATGTTAAAGAAAGAGATAAAAAATGACTGGATCAGCTTAATACAGAAATACAGTGGGTCCTTTCCTGACACTTACTACATCTGTCCGCCAAGTTGATTGGAAATCCAATTGTTGTTGTTATTATAACAGTTTTATTTATTTAAACAAGTATTGTGTCGTCTTGATCAGGTTCCTGGAAATGGATCATTACTTCATGTGGGGTTCTACTTCTGATCGTCATTCCTTTGACTGTTTGGCTCGTTTGTCACTACAGGTTAGTATTTATAAAATCTTCATCCGTCTTGACTTCCTACTTTCCACTGCATGAACGACAAGCCCAACAGGTGGTGAAGTAAATGATTCACTGCCTGTTGTTTTTTCTTGAAGGTACCACCAAGTTGGATGTGACGGAGGTGCAGTGGGACCTGTCCTGGATGGAGATGTCCAACCTGTTGGAAAAGGATTCTTATTGTGGCACTTAAAGGGAAACTCTCTTCTGAAGCCCAGAGCAAGTATTAACTATGTGGTCAAACCTATGAGAAAGCTCAGTCAGTGCTGCAATTTGATGGTCACATGTCAAAATAGTGCTGCCTGATATATTTTTGAATTGAATTAAATGAGATGTTTAGGATTTATAAGGATGACTACATTTGCTGATGTTTTTTCCACTTTGTTTGATAAGCAGGGGTTTATTTCTAATAATGTAGAAAATATTGGCTGTGTCAGGGATTACATCTCTTTGCGAGGACTTCACTCTTATAATGACTGATATAAATATGGCGACGCCTGCGAGCTAGTTCTGGCAGACAACTCGAGCTGCGCTGCGCCAATTATATTACATACATCATGTGACATACCTCAATCTCCACAACCATCTATAATACACACCCACCTTATCAGGTGGTCTATTTAACCAGAGAGACATTTCCCATCAACCCCTCTTGCTCGCACTGCTGCTGCAGTATTGCTACCTGTTGCTTCAAACCCTCCACTACCCCAGCATCCACCTGTAGGCTCCAACGGGGGGGTTACAAGTATTTGCTCATCACTCCCATCATTCCTGTGTAATCATATGGGGGAGTGATTAAGTTGGAGCCTAGACGCCAAACACTAAATCTGTTGTAATAAATATATTACATGATCGAACGTAAGTTGTCTGACTGAACTCACAGTGTGAGCAACAAAGTAAAGACTCAAGATCATCCAGTGCTGCTGTGTGCACACAGTTTGCCATGGATTTTCAGGAAAGCATTTGGTATGAGTTACCAGAGGAACAGAGAGGTGACGTGCAGGACAGAGAGCAACATTAATATTACAGCCCTACACTGTAAGACACGCTGAAGAAGAATCTGTCAAAACATCAGGTCAGAATTTGATCTCATAAAAAACTTCTCTTACATAATGAATGGTGTGTTATGTTGATAGTTGAAGGAGAAGGAGAAGGAGAAAGAGAAGGAGAAGGAGAAATAGAAGGAGAAATAGAAGGAGAAAGAGAAGGAGAAGGAGAAAGAGAAGGAGAAGGAGAAGGACAAGGAGAAGGAGAAACTTGTGACGATCTACAATGTCGAAATCCTCCGAGCCAACAGGAAGATGTTGGCTCTTAAGGAGGAGGTGTGGCAGCTGGAAAACCATCTTAAAGACAGAGATGATATCATAAAGATGGCGGTAGAGGAGGAGAAGGAGAAGGAGAAGGAGATTAAGATTGAGACTGAGACCGAGAGGGAGATGGAGACGGAGAAGGAGAATGAGATCCAGGCTCTGAAGGAGAAGTAGGAGCAGCTGGAAAACCACCTGAAAGACAAAGATGATGTCATAACGAAGGAGGTCAAGAAACGGCGCGCTCGCCTCAGGGCCTATGTTGACTGCTTGGCTGAGCTCACTGACTGTCAGGCCAAGGCTAAAATTCTGGAAGCAAGTATGCACAAGGAGCCTGCACCAGGAACCTGAGACAAGAAGGAGCAGTGAGGTGGAGGTCAACAAGGAGAAGGACAAGGAGAACGAGAACGAGAAGGTGCTTGCTTCAGGGCCGAAAGGAAACAAAACTGCAGCAGGAGAAAACTCCAACTATGGGACTGAGCTACAGAAAGGAGGAGGCCGAGATGAGCTGGAGGAGAGAGAAGAGGTGGAGAAGCCCCCGCCCTCACCCTTATTCTACTCCTCAAAACAAACCCCTCCCCTGTCCCCCTTTGTACATATTTGAAATGATCTAATGATGTGTTGTAAATATGTTAAACTTTTTTAATAAAAATAACTAGTATAGTAACATCTACCTCTGTCTTTCTGAATATACACACAGGATTCATTGATCAATTAACACAGTGTTGGAGTGAAACAAATCAGAGTGATTCATTTAGTTTGCTACTATTCATACGAACACAGCAGAGCATAGACAAACAATGTTTCTTAACTTTTTTACATTTGGTCAAATCTATATATTAATTATGACAACAATACAATAATAATACTATCATCTCATCTGAGGGCCCACCCATCACACTGACCACGCCCATCTGACACGCACACACACTCACGCACACACACACATGTGCACACACACACACACACACACACACACACACACACACATACACGTACACACACACGCATACACACACACGCACGCACACACACACACACACAAGTCATTATCATTTATATATTTACTGTATATATACACATTTATTTCAATATATTCATGGTTGAGGTCAATATCAGGTCAGAAGACATGTTCATGGAACTGAAGTCAATTTGAAATGACATGTAGCATGTTAGAGTTATAAATAACTTGTCCATGTGTAAAACAATAGTTTAATTAAAAAAAAAAAAAAATCACAATAATTATTTTGGGGGGCTGAAGCACATTTTAGGGGGGCTTCAGCCCCCCTAAAACAGGCCTAACGACGCCTCTGGCTAGAGGGAGTATCTGACAAAGTGTTTGAGCTGATATTTAAGAAAGTCTGAGCTCACACTTGTATTTGTGCACAACTGCATCTGAGACTATGAGGTCTGCTCTTTCTGCGTGGAAGCTAACACCTTTATGTACAATAGCGCACGTGAGAAAGTGAGCAGGCAGCAAATAGACATTAGTGATCTCTTATTTCATGATAAATGTTTGGTTCATTATGAAACTGTGGCAGGACAAATTTTTATATATATATATATATATATATATATATATATATATATATATATGCTATGGTTACAATAGTTGGTCATGTGCCTGGGGTGGGACTGGAGGGAGGGCTCTTGAATTAAAATGCACTTAAAGTCATTAAAACTCTCACATTCTCTTTCTCTCCTGAAGCTTTACAGAAAGGACACGTAACATAAGTTATCAGAATCCAATTTTTGTATATTGTTGCTTTTCATTTGTATGTGGCACCTGCAACCACTGTAGCAACAGTGTGGAGCGTGTTTGAATTTACACCAAATTCACTAAGCTGCATGTGTGAAAAAATCATTCATCTAGAGCATGCACTCTGAATGACCCTGTCCCTCTCCAAGCTCCTTCCTCAACTTTTTCCCAACATGAAAACAGTAAATGAGAAAACTGCAGGGACGAGAGGAGCCGACAACCGTCACAGAAACTGAGCGACACGCTTGCGTTGGAATGCACAAAAAATAAAAAATCTCTCTTTCATCTCATTAATAAAGATGACAGTAATGTGTACCCCTCAACAGATGACATCACATCTCATCACCTTGGTTACTCACTCGCCCCGTTTCCATGGCGTCTCGGGGGGAGCCGGTTTCAAAAGCAGATTTGATTGGCCGCTGGGGCTGCTTTCCTCTGTGCCGCTAATTAGCAGTCTTATGACTTCCCACCGGTCTGAAGTGAAGTTGGTGGGCAAACAGGCTCTCGTAAAAACACACACACATACATACACAGAGAAAAAAAACACGCACACAAACACACACTGATATGTTGTCGCACACGGGGAAACATGCATGCTGCAGTGCGCTGTGGTGAAGTCAGCGGGAAAACTGCACCTGTGGGCTTTCATCATGCGGGTTCAACTGGAACACAGCCATCTTCCTCTTCCTCTCTGTAGTTCATGTGTGGAGTCCCCCCCCCTTTGTGTGTCATCACTTCCACGTACTCCCCCTCACTCACAAACACACACCCTGCCTGACTTGGGGATGTAATCAGAGAAACAAGCTGGAAGAGAGTCAACTCCTGATGCAGACGAATGGAAATACAAAAATAAAATCCTAGTCTGCCTTTTCACTGAGAGAGCTGCATCTTTCTCTCATCCCACAGAAGAATCCTCTGAACCTCATCTCTACAGCTCCCTCTTCATCCTCCCTCGATCCATCACCTGTAGCCCGCTCTCCCCTCCTCATACCCCCTTGAGGACTGCAAATAGGGTTAGTCATTAACCCTGGAATTTCTATGTCTCACCCCTCATTCTACTTTGGTCTAAATTGGATAGTGTTTCCAGGGACATATATTTTCAGTACTCTGCTGTGTGTGTAGGTAGCTTTAATGAGCATTGGGACAAAGCTGTATGATGCAGTCAGGTCTGACTGCTATACCGAGACAAAAGCTCATAATCAATACACAGCCTTGATCTGATACTTGGAATCACAGGGGGAACTAGAAAAGGAATAAATCAGTAGAATAAAAAAGAAAATACAAACTTTTGTCACTTTCAATTTCTTTAGATGCAATAGTTCAACGTTGCTTATTCACTGTTTTGACAAGAGTTTAATGAGAAGTTCAATACTACTCTCATACGTGTATGGTAAACATGGGCAGTTAACTTATGGAGCCAAATCAGTGCCAATTGTTTGGTTCATTCGAAAAAAATGTTTCCTTCTTGAAGATTTTGCCGATCAAACTAAAAAGGCTCAACTGACTTGATGCCATGCCCCCGACACCAAATCCAGGCCAAACTGAACTTTACATTACATTGAGGCACCCAATACATATAAATCCAGTAAATAGACTGGAGACAGATTTGTGTTGACCTTAGCCAGAGTTGAGTCTGGTTGTAAATACTGCAAAGCTTCCTGAGTCTCTAATGTTTGCGGGTATAGAATTTTCCTTCTCCAATACTTTCAGACTTGAAAGTGGGGGAACTCATGCATGACTCTGTTGTTTTCTAATCTAGAACTCAGCACAGAAAAATAACCTGACCTACGCAGTAACATCTATATCTGCTACAGCAGCAGCCTAAAGCGAGCTGCATACGGTTATTAGCAGGAGCCACTGGGGTAAACAATGTCATATTGTTTCTGAGTGTGGCTAACGCTAGCAGGGCTGCCGTTCTCTGGGGGCGCACATGATGACACAGATCAAATGTCAGTTATGATGGATTTCATATTCCGAATCAATGAGAGCTTGTGCATCAGGGCCCAGCTTGAAACTTGGTATGCTGTGGAGGTGTGGGTGGTGCATTCAAGGACCTGAGAGGGGGCGTATGGGGGCAAGTTAGGCGAGGGAGAAAGTGATGCGAGTGAGAGGAGAAAATTTAAAATGCAGTTAAAGATGTGGAAATAGGACAGCGAATCAGTGGGGCGAGAGAGGAGAATGTAGGCGGGAGGGATGCTTGTGCATAAATCTGAATGAACAAGAGATGATGTTCACAGGCTGTACAAACATAACGACGAGGCTTAGACAAAGAAGGTGAGAGAGAAGAACACCCAGGGAGGTGGAGAGAAAGACATGTACAGCAGGTAAGACAGATAGTAAAGGCACGAGGAAAAGTGACACAGCAGAAAGGATGGAGGCGAGGAGAGGGATGTTTATCTTCCTTATGAACATGTAGCCGTCTGTCGCTCATTTAGCTCAAGGTTCTGATTGAGTCGTTTATGTTTAAAGTGGAAGAAGCCTCTAATTCCCCTGCTTTCATCCAACTTCATTATGTGCTGACATTCTCCCTTTCTTCCTTAGAAGGATTTTTTTTTTTTTAAAACAGCTTATGCTTTTATATGGAGCTTTAATGACAGCGGCAAAGAAAGTTTCCTTGACGAATACTTGGCCTTAAGTGCGTCTACGGTGTTAACACAATCCTCTGTGTCCCGCACAGAAGCTTGTAAGCATGCTTTCACAGAGTGGGACACAACATGTCTTTCCATGTTGAACTACAATTCAGTCAAGGAGCTAGAAACATGGTGTTGTGTTTAACACACAGTTGCATTAATGTCCTTTGTTGCCGGCCTCTGTGAAGAGTTTGCACGCTTGTGTAGACGCATGCTGCACAACATCAGGAGAATACTTCCCGTTCTCACTCAGAAGGCAGCGCAGGTTCTGGTCCAGGCTCTGGTCATCTCATGCCTGAACTACTGCAACTCCCTCGTGGCTGATCTGCCTGCTAGTGCCGTCCGACCTCTGCAGCTCATCCAGAATGCAGCAGCTCGACTGGTCTTCAACCAACCTAACTTTTCTCACACTACAACACCCCTCCACTCCTTTCACTGGTTACCAGTGGCTGCCGGCAATCGTTTCAAAACACTAGGACCTGCGTACCGTGCTGCGGATCGGGACCAGTTTACATCCAGGACAATGGTCCAACCTTACACCCCAGCCCGCCCACTCTGCTCTGCATCGGCCAATCGGTTAGCTGCTCCTTCACTGCGAGCCAACCACTCAACAAAATCACGACTGTTTGCTGTCCTGGCTCCTAAATGGTGAAACAAGCTCCCCATTGACATCAGGAGAGCAGAAAGTCTACACATCTTCCACCGCAGACTTAAGACACATCTCTTCCAATTACACCTTGGATAAGAAAACTATATTTAGTAGCACTTATATGTTACTTAGATATAGCACTTTGTAGTTTGGCTTTCATCAAGAAAGTGTTACTTGCTTGCTTCTTGTTGTTCTGGGTTCTTACCCTCACGGTTGAATACACTTATTGTAGTTAACTTTGGATAAAAGCGTCAGCTAAATTAAATAATGTAATGGTAAATTGACCATGTGTTAAATAGCCAAAGCAAACAAGAAGAAGATGAAACTTCTCATGATGTGTCATTACTACAAGTTCTGTACAGTCTTGTAGGAGTGACCAAACTTTGCAATATGAAGATATGTCATGATTTCACTTTTGAATGAAGAATGGTGACATACAGAAATAGGTTTCTGTGGGACTTGGGTGTTTCCATCCTTAAAACATAATGCCTCTGACCACTAGCTCTGGCTGGCACAGTGGCATAAAAAGACATAGGAACCCCAGGTTCTACAGTATGGGATCCTTAACAAAGACCCTTTAATTAGGAGCTTTGGAGTTACTCCCTTAAAACACGCTTGTGTCAGCTTGCTCTGATGTGTGGCACATGGGTCAACTGTCTCAATTTCTAATGAGCTCCCAAAACTTCCCCAAAACCTAGGTGAAGTCGTAAAGAAAAGCATCACCTCAACAATCTAAAGAGATTGTAAGCATTTCTTGGGAAAATAATTAGGACAACAAAGAGAACTCGCACACAAACACTCGTGAAGTTTAGCACACGCTTGCATTTTTAGGCACACACTCACATGGAGGTTGGTTAATATTCCAGGCTAGTCCACACTTCACAGAAATATTCATCCATTCCCCATCAAAACACAAGTTAGGAGACATTCATCAAACTACAGTAGAGCATCAGCTTAACGGGCTTCAGCAAGAATTGTACTGTGAGATTCAGCTGTATAAACAGCACTACAGGTGGGGCTGAGCTAAATCAGCAGAAATAACTTTAATTAGGACGAGGGGAAAGGATAGAGTCACACAGACCAAATAAACAAGACATTCATCACCTCGTTGCTGGAATCACAAACACGTATGTAGGTATTTAAGAAAGAGACGAGGTGTGACCATGTGTGTGTGTGTGAGGACAGGGACAGAAAAGAGAGAGTCAGAGACAAGGAGCAATGAGAAGTTAACCTCAATAAAAACAGAGATTTTAAAGAGGCCATGAACAGGACATGGATAATGAGAGAGACAGTAAAAAAGGGGAGAATGTGAGACTGACAAAAGGCGCTAAATGAATACAGGCGGGAAAATAGAGAGAAGTAGAAATACAGAGCAGCAGCTTATTGGAGGACATGAAGAAACAGAAGAGAACCCAGTTTGGTATTATGCTGCTCCATTTGTTCATGTGTTATATAGGCCAACATCCATCATCCTCACCATGAGGGAAGTTAATGAACCCCATTGGCTTAGGAGCAGGATCCCTATCTGTGTAAATGGAACCTAATACTCAGCGTATCAGTCACTCATCCCTCTGTTTCATAATGAAATACTCTTTCATGCATTAATTCAGTGTTGGGAGTGTTACTTGAAAAAAGTACCCGAGACATTCCTCACTGAAAAAAGTCATTACATTATTTTCCTGATTCCTCACTAATTAAAGTAATTAGTTGAATTCCTCATTCACACTACTCATTTCTGTAAAACGTGTCTTTAAATGGCTCCAGAGCTTCCATAGCATATTCTGTATGTAAAGATGTCAACTCCAAGTGAGTGAAGACGAAATGAATTCAAAGTGGCCCGTCCCACCAGGTGGTCAGCTGCAGTGTAGGTCACAAACATGGCCCCCTCCATGTTAGTGAATTGGAGATGGACCAAACTGTAACGTCATGTACAGGTAGGGGCTTCTCACGAAGACAGGACAATCTCTTTTGTCAAACACTGTACCCGGCATTCTATTGGTTTCATGTGTCCGCAAACGCAGCGTGAGAACGAGAAGAGCCGAAGCTGGAGAACTAGAACTCTGTCAAAGCAACAATATATGAGTGCAAGCGTATCGTTTGAGCACAAGCAGAAAGAAACCTTGGCAGGACCCGGCGTGTAGTGGTGTATTTCTCTTCATGCGGTCTACAGAATTACACAGACACGGTGTGAGAGGGACCAGAAAGCTGATGGATGGGGGGGGGGGTGAACAAGGAATAGCTAACGAGGAGCCCTAACAGGTGTTTCTCATTCAAGAAGGAAGAGAGAGAAAGAAGACAGGGAGAAAGAGAGAGGTGTGAAGAGTGGATGAGACAGGAGGGAAGCAAACGATGAGCTGACATATTCCCCGTGTTATTCATTAGTGTCTTACAGGCTGCTGTTATTTATGATTCACTGTCCGTAACGTTCCCCCATCCCAACCACATCTGACACACAAACACTCACACAAACGCACGACAAAACTAGCTAAGGCTCACGGCCACATCTCCATCACTCTCCACTCTCCTCTGCTCTCTAGCCATTTGTGCTCTTCGAAAAAAAGATATTCCTTCTGTCTTTAGTGCAACTCCTCTGCCAGTTCACTCCTCATGTTATTCTTGCCGTATGTGTGTGACGGTGGGTGGGTGCGTGTGTGGGTGTGTGTGTGTGTGTGTGCATGCGTGTGTGTTCCAGATGTTTGGTGGAGAGAGACTGGTTTTGATTTCAGTGAATTTACTGAAGTTTCTGGAAGTTTATTCAAGGTATAAGATGAGGAACGTTCAGACTGTGACAGAAATATGAAGTTAAAGGATTCAGGGGCAAAACTCAGGAGAGTATATGTACTTGATTACATTTAATCTGATTCGATCTTATTTGAGACTAACCCTAACCCTTTCTCTCTTTCTTTCTATTTAGTCCTTAGTAACTTCCTTCTTGTCTTTATTCCTTCCTTCTTATTCACAAACACACAAACTTGAGTTCCCACCAAAATCTCTACTCTGCCACCCAGTTGTGTTATAGGACCAGTAAACGTGACCTTCGTTATGTAGCAGCCAGGATCGCTGAGTGGGATTCCAACCTATGGTTCCTCCCTCTGCCAGTGTCATGCCTTGTTGTGTAGCATCGTCCTGGTAGAGCTGACCCTCCCGCTCCCAGATGTTACAGTAGATATAATTGAAATAGAAGGTGGACACGTTGGAGATGCTGTCGAAGTGGAAGCACCGACATAGGGGAAGAGGCAGGTCGGAGCCGCACTGGCAGCCGCCTCTGAGGTCTGGTAGTCTGCAGGTCGGCCTCATTTGGCCTGATCTGAGGGGGCTGCTTCCTCTTCCCCCAGCTCAACCAGGAAGTGGGAGAGGCTCGTTTTATGAATGTGTGTGTGATGCGCTTGCATTCGGACACTATATACATAGATAAAAGGGCCTGCTACTAACCACCCTCCCTGACTTATTGAAATTGATTTGCGCATATTTGGCCTATTGGCAACTCTACAGACTGGTTTGTTTTTGAGACTCAAACAGCTTGGTTCCAGAAATGAAAAATTATTGGAATATTATTGTACAGTGGCCGAGAGCTCAAGCATCTGATTCTCATACATTTCCCACATTAGCATATTTTCACCTTAGTGGAGATAAACAGGAACCAAACATGAAGGTGAATGTGTCTGCAGCCTCTAAAGAGCTCCGTGCTCCCTTTATGATTACGGCAGACATTTAATCATGACTCTTCAGAGAGGTGATTTATTTCATGTTTTAATTCACATTACAACACTTTGGAAAAAGTCAATCAGGGCACATTTCAGTAAATCAATTAAAAAGAGCAGTTAAAACACAAGTTAGGTTCTTGACCGTTTTCTATCTCCTGCATGCCCTCTTTTTCCTCACTGGGCAGCTTTCATCCAACACTGGCGCCTCCTCTGCGCGCCTCTTCCTCCCTCGGGTTATGCACCCGGTAAGTGTTAGCTCTTCTGTGAAGCTCACGTTTGTCTTCTTTTTAGACGGGTTGCCATCGCCTGTGGGATCATCAGTCTTTCGCTTCCTCTGCGGGCTTACTGGGCCTTCCCATTGAAGTCTGAGCAAAACACCAGAATATTTACCAAACTGTTGAACTATTCTTCTACAATATAAAATGATGGCGACAGGGAGATATTTCAAACACCCACTTGTTGATGGTGTAGGTCCGCAAGAAGGAAGACTTCTCCTCTCTCATCCCAGCAGAGCCGCCCTCCTCGGCCGGGCCGGCAGTGCTGCTGGAGGAGTCCTCGGTCGGGGACGTTGCCTTGGTCACCTGGTCTCCGTGTCCACCGTCAGAGCTCTGATCCTGGCAGATGTCCATCATGTCCTGAGACCTATTCGCACTGGAAGACAAAATGAAACGTCTTAGCCAAACACCTTAATCTCCTTATATCTCATATATGTTTGGCCTATATCTATCAGCACAGACGTACACAGAGCCTCTCGGCACACACTTACTAGGAGCTGTTTTTGAATCGACCCTCAAAGTGGCTCATCGTCATGAACTGACTCTCGAGAATTTGCCTGGGGTTAATCCTGTCAGACGGGTTCATCTTTAGCATGTCAGTCAGGAGGTCCAGAAAGCACTCCAGGTCCCGTATTTCAGGAGGAGTCATCTGTAACAAGATGAGAGGAAAAACCCTGTTTGTTAAAGATATCTTGTGCTGTTATCAATTCATCCAGGCTGTTGATCGAACTAGAATTGAAACAGTCGACTGAAAAGAATAGTTTGCTCCGAAGGCAGTAGATGGCACAAGGGAACTAAACACAGACCGAAGGAAAGACACCTTATAAGGCAGCTATAAACACAGCCCAGTGATGGTAAACTCATTTCTTACCATGAATTTTCTTGAAATCCAGAACTTTGGCCAGAACCAGCCTGAATGGAATTGTTTATGCTGCCGTGGCCTCCAAGTTTTACGCATTTGCTTAAGCTGAGAAGAAAACACAACGTTGTGAGAGTTAGCTCACGTCAAGTTTGCAAACTCATCATTGTTGATCAGGATCATCAGGTGCTCTTCTATTACTGAGATGTATGGAAGAAGTGTCTCTAGTTTGTCTCATTAATAAAATAGTAGAAATCATTAAACTTCTACTAGAAACTCTCTCACTAGTTAAACAAGTGTGTGGATTTAAAAGAACAAAAAAGAGTCACAGCGTGTATGTAGTGTTTTCAGTGCAGCACGTGTGATAATGACCAAGTCATCCTCATTCCAGGCCGTGAACAACGGAATGCCCATATACAACTGGCCAATAATGCAGCCTAGAGACCAGACGTCGATGGCCTCGTCCAAAGGAGCGTCCCTGGAAGAAGAGAAACACATTCAATTTCATTTATTAGAGCAAACACAGCTGTCCCAGGTATACAGATGTGCTGTCACTTACTTACCTGTAAAACGAGTCCGGCTGGACCTCACCTATCTGCTCCTCATGAGTGGTGCAGGCTGAGCCAAAGCCAATGATTTTTACTTTCAGCGGCTGGATGACGTGATCCACTATCATAATTTTGTGTGCCGTCAAATCTGAATGAATGATCCCTGAACTTTCCAGGAATTCCAAGGATGTCGCCAGCTAAAAACATGAATAACACAAATACACATGTTCACTGATGGTAGCAGAAACAACAATTAGTCCGATATTCTAAAGTCGTAGAGTTGACTATAGCAGGGGTTTTCAACTGGTTTTGTCCCAGGGACCACCATTCGGACTACAAAATAATCCGCGGCCCACTGATGTGCCTACGCGCGCGCGCGTGCCTATTTGTGTGTGTTTGCGTGCATGCATGTGGATAGAAGGAAGTTTTAACATTTGTTTTTCCATGTTGGTTTTATTTAAAAACCTCAATCAAATCTAGAAAAATCTGTGTAAAAACAACAAAAACGGTTGATTTTCAGTGCTTAAGAATTGAAAACAAAATCAAAGTTTTGCTGACAAATATTTAAACTTGACAACAAAAGGTTCAGGTTGGAGCTAAATTAGAGTTTGATTGTGAGTCGCCAATGTGTGAACTTTTCAAAGACATGGAGAAATTGTGTTGTTAGACCTGCTCTGACCAGATGTCTAGCAGCAAAATATTTAAACAAATACAGCCAATCAGAGCCGAACGGACATATTAGGATTATGTAGCTGTATGTAGCTGTGTGTAGGTGTAGTTGTAGTTGTCAATATTGTTGAATCTGTTCCAGGGCCACAAACACACACACATATATATACACACACACACACACATCAGTAAGATAATAATCAGGACATTGTGTCGGGTTGTAGATCATCTGGGTGTGTATCTATATAACAGGTTTTCAGAGTGGGAGGGAGGTGTAATACATAAACCTATCTTTATTATTTCCTTTGTTATCAAGAGGAAATCATGAATTGTGTGTCTGTGTGTGTGTATAGATGTTAAAAGTTTTTCCCACACTCAGAACCTCATAAACCTCCCAAGAACAAACAGAGTGAAGTTATATTAAACAGTCGATTGTTGAGAATCTCTCGAATCAAAAATATCATCATGTTCACATTCATCACAACCGTCCAGAAATTCAGTGAAAAACTAAGGTGTGTGTGTGTGTGGGGGGGGGGGGGGGGGGGGCTTTGTTTCACACACACACACTCACTCTTCTTGCCTAGCATGGCACATGGTTCTTTTCTCCCAAGACAAGACATTTTACTTCCAGCCTTCACCCTCATTACCCGGCTGGACCGACCCATCACCTCGGGAGCTGCTCCGATAAAACGCAATGGCCCAAACCTGCCTTCCTGCCCCCCCCCCCAGAGACCCTCACCTGCCTCACCTGGCCCTTCCTTCATCCACCACCTGCAGTACTCTGCTGCACATGGATGCCTCCGCTCCATTAACCATTAAAACGGACCGCCAAATCCCACGTGCAAAGAGGAGGAGGGCAGTGGTTTTGGTGGTGGGTTCTCATTAAACACTTTGAGCCCCCGACAGAATCAATTACAGTGATGTATTGATTTACCAGCAGGTCTCGGTGGCTCAGCCGGGGAGCTGGGACCTGCCACCAAACATGAGGCAGAGGGGGGACAAATGGAGGGATTAAAAGGAAAAAGGAACAGAGAGGAGGAAAAATGAAAGGACGTGAATGGAGGGAGATGTAAGTGAAGGAGAAATGAGGCAGAGGAGAGAGGGAATAGAGGAAGAGGAGTGTGAAGGTGAAAGGAAAAAAAAGGGAAGGAGTGAGGAAGATACAGCTGAAGGAGGAGCGATGGAATAAGAAGAAGAGGTGGAGAACCGAGAGAGAGAATGAGGGAGGGAGAGAAATGTAGACATGACAAGAGAAGCAGGTGGAAATGTGAGCAGAAAAATACTTTTCTTTATCAAAGTAGATAGAGGTCTACCTCCTGGTGCCGCCCCACTTCTTTCATGTCCACCTTTCTTTAATTTCCATCCTCCACCTCCTCAACCTCTCCGCTCTTTAGATTTTCTCACTGCATCTTCCCCTCTCCTCCCCTCCATTATTACTCTCTCTGCCTGAACATTCAGGCTACACCGTACTTCCATCTCCAGTGTACGGGGTCATCTAAGGACAGACGTGGTTATGACCTTCAGTGTCATTAGGAGCTAAGTTAAGTTAATATAAGATAATATGTTAGCAGCAAGAGGGTAGTCCAAAATAGACAGTAAAGTAGTAATGTGTAGCATGCAGTACTTATTAATATATGGCGATATACAAATTTAAATGGAATAAAAAAGAAATATAAAACCGAATAGGTTTTGTAAGGCGACACTATGTAACTATTAGTGAGCAACAGCGCCCTCTGCAGCCACACACTGTGTGTCCGAGCGATTCAGTGGTTTTTATGTGGAGAAATAACAATGTGGATGTTCCTCATGATCCTCGGCTTCCTGAAACAGACGAGCCGCTGCTGAAACAAATACACCAAACTCTGTTTATGTTTATAGTCACATTTATACATAATGCACAAATAAGACTTAACATTATTACCTCTCGCTGTATTTGCCTGCAAAGTCCTCCCACACCTGTGTTCCGCCTGGCTGCTCCCTCTATTCACAGCCCGGGTGTGTAATAGGGTAGACACGGAGCTGCAGCAGCCGCAAAAACTAAGCAGCTAAGAGGCTTTTTATGTTTCACACTGACAGCCCTCTCCTGTAATGAGGCAGCAGGGCTCCAACAGACGGCCCGGGATGTGATTAGATGATATACATCCACAGCAAATACCTGCAGCCCGGCAACCATAAAAGGAAAAGGAGCCGGTCATTCATACGGTGGAGATGTCGCTGGTGTGCGCAGGTAAAACCCATGTTTCACCTGGCCAGGGGGGACTGATGGTGTCACGCTTCACTAATGGCGAGTTGTTATGCTGCGTTCCAGACAACTCGGGTGTCGGATATTCATAATTTCCAAGCGTTCCAATGCACGGTGATGGCCCAATGTCAAACGTAGACAAAGATGGCTGACCGTGAGAAGCTGGGGTTTATTTAGCTTGTGGTGTGGGTGAGAACACACGCACATGCAGTCATAGGGAGGGTGGACGGGCCTCTGAGCCACAGTCAGACAACTGCTTCTACATGAAGTCAGGTTTGAGAATGAATTTATATTTTTTTAAGCTAATGTACATACAGAATTTTTGCTGTTCAGTGTTTGTACCCTCGTGGTCTAATGTAGCTAAATGATATATAATTTAATGATACATTTTCAGAACTCTGACTTTGAGTGGTGTTCATTTGCTCTTTTTCCAGTAGGAGGTCAGAGAATTCCAGCATCCAGGTGGTCTGGAATGCAGCAGTAGGTTCAGGGGCAGCAGAGACGAGCTGCAACTACACATGAACATAAAGGAAAACTACAAGTGAGAGACGCTTTGATGTCGTGATAATACAACATATAATACAACATGAGACAATGTTTTTGCCATATTTATTTTCATGATTTCCTCATGTTTCTTCATCTTAAAAGCTCAAAGTCCGATCAGAGCATTTCATAATTCACTTGTCCGATTAAAATAAATTTATCTTTCATCTCTACGCTTCTCTGTAAATATCTTTTTTTTTTTCCTGGTGAGTGCAGCCCACTTCTTTTTGCATCAATTAATCAGAATCATGTTCCTGTCTGTGTACATGTTGTTAGAACACAGCTGAATCAAATCAAAATGCATGTGAAGCAGTCAGATCCCTTTTCTCTAAAGACAGCAGCCTCCAACTAGCCTGGATGCCAGACGAACTTAGCCCCGCCCACAACATTTTGGTCGGGCAGTTCGGCCTAATTATAGTCCTGCGACTGCAACTGCGGAAGGCCACGCAGCTGCATCGACGGACTCGTTTTGGTTTATACTTCTCTAACGTGCTGCGCATGTTGCAACGCAATTCACCGCCAGAACCCTAGGCGGAGTAACGTTTTTTTTTCAAAGACAAAACACACAAAGAAGAGACGTCTTCTTCTTCGTCGACTGTTTATTTACATCGCCACTCCGGCTCCTCATAGCCTATTTCTGGCGGACAAATCGGCCAGTCAGTGACGGGTTATACAAGTGGTCATACTTTCGGATCTCTTCTGCAAAGTGCTCTTCTATTTGGTCCATATTCGTTCTTCTAAATCTTCCATGATTTCCGCGTATTGTGGGGCATGAAACCGGAAACTAGAGTCCGGACGGGATGTAGTAAGCAGACCAATCACAAGCCTTGCGGGCTGCGTGAGGCTCGCGTCGCTTTGTCGTGTAGTTAGAAAAATTGGCGGACGCACGCAAGCCCGCAGAGGGCACAAAAGGGGCGTGTTGCGTGTCTTGCGTGCATGCTAGCGTGCGTGCAACACGACTATAATTCGGCTAGCCTCCAACACCAACAACAGCCTTTCTTACATGAGCCACATGTGCTTTTGCAAACCTCCGCTGGTGCAACACACAATCAAAACTATGCAAATAGTTTGTACAACTATTCATGTCAAATAAATCCTGATCTCTGCACTTAAGACCACTGCAGTTAAAATGCACACGTGTTAGTGCCTTTACGTCAACATTGTCATGCTACACATCAGTAGATCAAACAGATGCTCCACTGTTCAACTATTCACATAGTTTTACTTAAAGCTATCAGTGCAAAGGTAATAATACACTCTGATGTACCAGCATCATGAAGCAGCAGGTTGCAGAAGAGTGGAGAGCTCCTACCTTTACAGCGGTGGTGAGGTAGCAGTCTGTCCAGTCCTTGATGGTTCATGTCTCTTTAGTCCACAAGGGGCAATATGTATGTTTGTTTTAAGTTTCCCATGTTTTAGATATTGTTGCGTGACGTCCATGACGCGCTGTCCCGGAAACTCCTTCCTCCACGTGTGTGCTATATCCTCTCCTTCTGACGGCCTGGTTTGCTTGTTTACTCTGACTTTCAGCTTCCAGACTGGTAGTCTTCCGGAAAAGTTCCCACCTCAGGAAGCTCAGGTGGGCACAGCGAGCGCTCCTGAGCAAAAGACCCAATGAGGAGTGTCGAGCAGGTGCAGAATGAGCTCTTATTGGTTAATACTTTTTTCAATTACAATCACCTGCAGACAGACATTTGTACTGTCCAATGAGAGCAGATGATTGGCTGTGTAAAGGAGTGACATAGCCTTCCAAATTACAGGTGGAGTTGAGTAAGAATAAGAGGAGCAACACTCTAATGAATCATGTTAAGTTTTAAGTGATATAATATAAACATCTTATAAGTACCAAAATGCTTCGCTGTGTTTTCAGTGTTGCAGAATTTGAGTATTTGGATTTATTATGGAGAGGATGGAGGACTTCAGTGACACCACAAACTAAAAGGTCTCTGACTCTGATGAGGTTAGGTCTGGAGAAAATATTTCTGACAAAATGTAGAGATGTGGTGACTGTCATGTTTCTCTTATGAAACTGTCTCCTGCTTATTGTTAAATATAATTTTAATAAGGCGAGGACACAAAAGTACTTTTCTGAGCCACACGAGAACTGAAGGAAATTTGGTTGTGTAATGTACAAGCATTTTGACTTTCAGATCTTCTGTCATTTGGGCATGTCAAGTGGGCAAATATAACATTTTAAAAGGTATGAATTTTTAACAGCATGTAAATCCACCTGCATGGGACGTATCAGCTCCTTTAGATGCTGTTTTAGTCCTTGATGTCTTCAATACAACACACAGTCTTTGACACGTGGGCTTCAGCACAAGTTTACTGTATTTCAGCTTCAATACAATATTTGAAAGCAGGGCTGGGGAATGTGATCTATTGTTGTTATGAACAGGCCATTTCGTTTTTCATAACATCCCTCTCAGCCCAAGTTATGGTACACATATATCAGACTAACCTTTCTAATCCAATGGCTGAATCTGCTTCTCTGTGTCTGATGATGATGATGATGATGATGATGATCCTCGCATCTGTTTTTAGTCAAATCAATATGCTCAACCAAACTCTCACCTGTGGTAGTGTCATGCATGGCAGCGATTCCTCTGATTTACCAAACGCTGCAGTGACTCCACACACAGTACTTGCTAAAGAGGATTTAGAAACTATGATTATTGAATAAAAAGTCAACACTGACATGAATTTCCAGACGGATGACTTATTTAACCAATAACCCACCACAGTGTCACCAATGAGTGTGATACAGACAGCAGTTATATTTCCTCCATAATATATTTAATAATACAGTTTTTTTCAGTTAAAGGAACAAATAAAAGACATAAGACGACACATTTGCCGTGAAATACCCACAGAGGATTCCCTTGTGTGTTCACAAAAAGCCCTAATAATTTAACAATATATATGAATATAATCCCTTTCTACATTAGGAGCGCCCTTTCTTCTACTTTACCTATTTCATGGATGCAGCCTCAGTCCCTTGCGGCTCACTGCGGGTGACTTATGAGAGTCTGCGAACAAGTGAGTCCTCTCGGAGCGTTCTGTGTGAGGAAGAAATTGGATGTGTTCTCAACAGAAAACAAGTGAACATGCGGCCCAGAGGCAGAACAAAATGTTTCCTATGTGCAACTCACAGTCACAGAAAAAATGCCAAATCCCAAGAAAAAACAACGTAATATGGTGAAAATCCCAGCGGACTCGTGGGGGAGAGAGGGCAGAAGAAGGCAAACCATATGCTTGGATTTGATTTTCCAGTAATATCCACTGTGACGTGTTGGAAGAGGAAACTTATACAATATGTCTTCGAGAGTTAACTTTTCAGATTCAAAACAGTCACGAAAATTTGCGCAGAGAGATACAAAGTTTCAAAACAAAGCATATTTGAACTCCGGTTCTGAAGAAGGGTCAGTTAATTGTTCAGCTAAATGTCAACTCCTCCAGTTTCATTGCTTTTCTGACCCCATCAACAACATCACACTCAACCGCAAAGTCTAACAAAGGTCAGCTCTCTTTTTGCGTTTCTTTCCCCCATCCTTGTCCACGTGAGAGGGGGGGGGGGGGGGGGGGGAGATCTCAGAGTTGTTTAAACCCGGCCTAGCGGTTCGATATCCATCAGATTTATGTCTCTATTATTTTCCTCCCCTAAACAGTAAGTGATAAACTTAGAGAAGGACACAATAACATAGATCTACCTTTTCACCTCTCTTTCTCCTCGTCTATTGCTTTGTCTCTCGGTCCGTCTCTCCCTCTCTCTCCCTCTCTCTCTCTCTCTCTCTCTGTCTCTGTCTCTCTCTCTCCCTCCCTCCCTCCCTCCCTGTGCTATCAATCATTCTCGCTGTGATTGCTGTTGGATTACGGGGCTTTTGCTGTCCGCTCCTCGCGATTAACGTCGGGACAAATAAAACACCCTTATATCCCTCCACAGTGAGTGAAGTAAACAGCACGGTCACATCAAGGCATAGTCACACACACAACCGCATGCAGTGCGCAAATTAAGCTTAATCTTCAATTTAATCACAGCCTCTCTGACGTTTATGTATCTTCTGAGAGTTTGTGTGTGTTTGAGTGTAACACGGCTGTGACTCTTCTCTCATGTGTACTTTTTTGTCTTTGTTTGAACCCCACATGATGCACATGGTTGCAGATAACAGCGAGTGACGGGCTGTGAACTCAGCTGAGGACAGTTGCAGATATGATAGGTAAGGACGGGCTGTGGGGAGTAACGCAAAACAGTAGAGCTGAGAAAATAACATACAAAATATACACACTCACGCAGACCTACTGTGCGTGTACACAAGCCCGACAGAGATGAGGAACCAGTTCCAGCGCCTGGTGTTTATCTTCCCCAAGTCCTGCACACACGTACGGAGAGATAGCAGCGGCGGCCACTGGCACAGTTCCTTTTACCCTCTCTTACAAACAAAATGTATCACCTGTAGGAGACTCCCGCATAGGGGTGGGTGTGTGTGTGTGTGTGTGTGTGTGTGTGTGTGTGTGTGTGTGTGTGTGTGTGTGTGTGTGTGTGTGTGTGTGTGTGTGTGTGTGTGTGTGTGTGTGTGTGTGTGTGTGTGTGTGTGTGTGTGTGTGTGTGTGTGTCTGCGGCAGTCTGACCCGATCCAGTGCCACTCAAACCTTATTAAGGACCAAACTGGTGACAAAATTCTTCTTAACCCCTGCAGTTAAAATTGGCACCAGAGCCGAGTGCGTCTGTCTTGTAATGCTCACACGTCTCACACAGACTCACACACACTGGAAACACCAAATCAAAGCCATGAAAGCAGCCCCCTGCTGAGAATCAGAGATATTTGTCATCACTTTGCCACCTCCTGTCCTGTACCTATCCTCTGCCTGTCTTTATTGTTTGTTTTGTACCTTCAGCTAATCCATGCACAGGCCGCTTTTTATACGCACTGTAAATATGGTGCATGTTACATATGGAAACATTCAGAGTGATAAATCCCAACACAAAACAAACAGTTCACGACAATGTTTTTCAAATGATAACGTTTTCATCTATTTGAACTCGAAAAAAATTCCACACAGTTAAAGACACTTACAACAACCTTGACACCACAACAATTACACAATTTAAATTACATTAATTTTGCTTGCTTTCCTCTCTTACAACACAGATTATTTTTGTGTATATATATGTGTGTGTGAGAGTGTGTGTATGTGTGCTTTTGTGTGCAAATATGTCAGGGGAGTAATAGGACGCTCTGCCGGTCTCTCTTTGCAGCTTCCTCCACCTCCCTTTGTGCGTCGCTGACTCTGTCCCTGCAAAACCAAAGCCACCAATCAAAGTCAGAACATCAAACACACAAAGCACTTTAATACCAACCCGTGATTAAAAGACAAATGTGCTCAAGCACTTTAGAACCGGTGTCAGACGCAGACACCAAACACAGAAACATGAATCAAAATCAGACACAATGTCCAATGTCAGGTCAACCTTTCAGCTGGCGGTGGATTCAGGGTTGTGGTTTGAAAGCATTTTATCTAATCTGAATCCAAACAGTTCCCTTAAATTCAATCAAACTGCATCAGATTACACTCAAAGATCTTAGTTCAAGAAATACACCAGATTTCTTTCATCAAGTCCATTGAATTATTCCCTGGAACATATGTGAGATTATCATCTATCTTTTTCTTTCATCCTTGCACCAAGTTTCCAGAAAATTGGTTGTGCAGTTTTTTTTTCTTTCATTAATCCTGTTTAAACGCAGGCAAACAACACTGAAACATAACTTCCTCTGCTGAGCTGATTATTAAATCAAGCCAGTAAACATAAACAAATGGGTAAATATACCCCAAGTGTCTCAGTTAATTACAGTCAAGCTCAACTACCGAATTTAAACTTGTTACAATTTAAGGCTCGGTTTGAGATTATTGGAAATCCTGTGCTGTGTAGACTGCGCATGAAATGATAACGTACAGTAGAGGTCCTAATAGACAAACACATCTGACACATGCTGCATTGAAACACTGTCCCAGAATTATCTTGTGTGATATGAGGGGGGGGGGGGGGGGGGGTGCTTTAGAGTGTACATGTCTTACTGCTATAATATTCACTAAACTAAATGTGAATATATTTCATAGTTTCCAGAGATATAAAACCACTCCTTTTTTTTATGGTAGACTGTTATTCTGTATAACTCTTGGGCACCAGAGACCAGAGCACAATAGAACTTCAATATTATACATCTACTCTGTGATGTAAGTGCAGTCACCACACAGAGCAGTCTGAGAGCAACCTGGTGACTGTGAGGACGATAACACTGAGGTGTCCTATCAGTAGAGTGACACTATATTAAAGTAACAGTTTTTTAGTTAAAGAAGGGTTTACATTTATAAAAGGAAAGTGTAAAAGGTGAAGGTCCAGATTTATGGAACGGTGGATTCATTTCCCAAATTTGATCCCTGTATTGATGAGTAAATAACTACAGCCATGATATTAATATTGGATATATCTGAGGAGCCTTTCATCTTGGTTCTGAACCTGGTAACAATCTCCACAATCTTGAAGGCGATGACAAAGATCAAAATGAAACTATTGAAGAAATGACATGCAAAAACAAAACATGATACCTGCACAGGTACGACAAACTGGTCTGGGTAAGTGTAACTGGGTGATGTGTGTGTGTGTGTGTTTGAAGGATGGAAGGAGCTATTTAGAGAGCCCTCTGTGTAGTATGTGGTAATCCGGTTATTACACATCTCAATGTGATATTCACAGTGCTCTGCTCAGCACAAGGCCTCTAGCTCAGATTATGCCCATTACACGCACACACACAAACCGTCAACAAAGCGCATCCCGACACACTCCATTTCTGATATGTGAGAAAAACACACCGACAGGCCGTCTCTCTCCATCTCACACACACACATTAAGCAGCACATTAGGGCGCCCGATACCCAACATGTCGTCAGAGTTAAAGTCGTTCTGCTGGCTAACGATTCATTACACACTCCACATATCCGACAGAGAGCGGGATCGACGGAGCACAAAAAAGAGGGATTACCCCCCATCGTGACCATTGGTATGGTAGAGGAGAGAATAGGATGTGTACAGGGCAATGGATTACATGCCTCTCATGGAGAAAGGAAACGGCAGAGAGTTTGAAAACAGGAAGTCCTCACAGGGCAAGAGTGAATTTGTCTTTGAGGAAACAGTAACCAGAGTTGTAGCTCTTATTCTAAAGCTTAAGACTGTGACATATTTAAGCGACACTATGAAACTTTTGCTTCAAAGTTTAGTTTGAGGGCTCACTGACTTGGAATAAAGAGAATGGAGCAGCTCTCTTCTCAATCCTCACCCTGAACGTCTGTTCTCGATCTATGTAACTTTGGTGAGCGGGTACGATCTCCAGTGCATAACTGACAGATTATCAAGACTTAAGCGTCTTTCAGACAGGCATCGAAGTCCAAACATTTTCATGAAATTTCCCGAAGGATTCTCATATGTGAGAATGCAAAGTTGCTTTGGACATTTTCCAATTTCCATCGGAAGTTCCGTAGAACATTCAAGTCTGAATGGTATTAATGTCAAAGTACAGTAATACCATTCAGACTTGAGTTTACCCTTTAGCATGAGGTCATGTATATGATGTGTGTTGAGCAACCACAATGTAAAGATGGGAGTGGGTTTGTTGTGTGTGTGTGTTTTACCCACCGTGTCAGTCTGTGATTCTCATTCTGAGATTGTCTTCCACTGTTTACTGCAGCAAATAATGAAGCCTGTGTCCCTGTTTCTGAAATACACAAGAAAGGAGGGCAATGCTTATTCCCCTTATTTTAAAACCATTGTCAGCTCAACACTTCCGTGTTTGATTGTCATTACAAAATGCAAAGTAAGGTGTTCATTCATTAAATCGCACCATGGTGGTGAGATTGAATGCATGACTTCCATCTATGCTGTTTGTTTGCGTCTGTACCTTTGAGGTCTTGCTCGAGGCCGTGGAGCGTGTGTGCAGTTGTGTCTGTGTCCAGGTCAGGGTCCTCACAACCTGTCTGGTCCAGTCTACAGATGTCCATGATCTCTTGGGCTGCCTGAGACAATGGGCGAACTACTGGGCCCAATTCTGAGGCCGACGTGGGACGAAACCGGCAGGCAGGGCGAGGAGGAGACGGAGACTGAGAGGAGGAGGGGAACACAGGTGGCCGGGGAGGACTCGGGGTCATCGTTGTTGGGTGAGACAGAGTTGGAGTGGAACTTTTGGGCGCTGAATAAAAATGAAAAAGAAGCAAGACATATGTAATGACATGGATGGATAAATGTATCAGGGCCCAGAGGGATAGACGGAAGGATGTAAAAATGGATATGACGACATGCGGTGAAGTGAAAACAGCCACAGAGAGCTGTGAGAAACAGATAAGAGGAGAGGTAGACAGGAGAGGGTTCAGAGAACGCAGGTGAGAGACAGAAACGATCACCCCAGTTAGTGGAATGGGTGGTGTCTCATCCCACTGTACTGTGAGCTACATCAAATTGAATCAGATTGAACATCCATCCCCACCTGCTCACTGTAAATTACATCGCGGCCCCCGTTGAGAATCTATGATGGTGTGGGTGTGAACGTGTGCGTGTACAGCACACTGATTCCTCTGTTGCATGCTGTCGAACCAGTTTCAGCTCCAACATGAAGTCTTTCATTCTTTTAATCTAGCATTGTCTCTTTACCTCTCCCTCCCTCCCTCCCTCCCTCCCACCTCACTCTCCCCGTGCCTGGTACAGAAACTCCGCTTAGCACTGTCAAACCAAGCAGCGTGGGGAATGATAAATGCGGCATCAGTGCTGCTAACACGTTAACTCACAAATACACAAACCCGTATATTTAATCGGCCTCCATTTCATGGCAAATAGGAAATATATCTAGATTTAATGTCCTGAAAGACCTGACATTTTAAATGGATTCATTATAAAAGGGGAAGATTAAAATTAGATTTCTCTCAAATGGCTCCTCAAGGAAAGTCAGATTTCAATCTTCCACCATTTGCATGTTCTGTATGTGCAATATATTTATAGCTTCAGGACATATGGATCCTTTTCAAGTGATAAATGATTATATAATGTGAGTTTTAGCAGCACCCATGATTTGGTGTATGATAGCTAGAATGATGTTTACAAACCAAGTGCTGTAAACCTGAAAAGGAGTTCCACCCTGACAAAGATGCTCGGGAGCAGAAAGCTATTTCAAGATGTTCATTAATAGCACAAGGGAGTCAGTACACATATGTTTTGCTGAGAAGCATTCTTCAGAGCGCTGTCACACAGAACACACTGCAGCTGCACAAAGACACACACAACTTGCCAAAACATCTGTGCACAGGTTCCCTCGAGGAACTAAAAAACATGTTGAAGTCTCTTTCTGACACTTATAAAGCTTTTCCTTACAGTCATACAGAGTATATACAGTATAAATGTATGTAAAAGTAATTGCTGTGAGACAAGAGCTCAGGCATCTGTACTTTTTTTCTACTTCAGTCACAGATTTCTCTGAACAGGGATCTGCTCCTAACAAAACTAGTTCCCTCCAAACAGTTTACTTGAGCAGCAAAGGTCAACACAACAATACGAGCAACCTATAGCAGACTAGCACAACATTTGTGTTTTTATTTCCTGACGTTTTCGACTTCAGTTGTTATTTTAGGACATCTCCCTAATGTACACCAATTAATAGCGGCTTATATAACAAAAAAATGTATAAACTACATTGAATGATTGAAAATTGCATCCACCATTAAACAATAAGGTAATCATCGGGCTGTTTAATATTAACTGTTTGTCTAGTTCAACTATACACATTCTTCATTGGATTCAGGTTGTTGAAAATGAACTGATGCATTTGAGAATATTTCAATCAGTTCAAATCAATCATGTTCTGTTAGCTAATAGTGGAGTCCCAGAATCCAACCTATGAGCTGTAAATGAGCATAATAGATCTTCTGTAAATATCTTGGAAAGGTTCTGAGCTCTGCTGGCGCTTTCACAGATTCCGACATTAGTGTTAAGTAACTTAACAGAACCTCAAGTCAAGTCAGCAGAGAATCAACATCAATGCCTCAATCTATTTGCTTTGGGAGTTCAACTACAAATGAACCCTAATAGGGAGAGGAAAAGGAAGGATTTTGAGGATTGTGCCTCAAACGAGTAGGAAAGATTCATGAAGAAAACAGCAGAGCTAAAAAGTGTAAAAATAAAAGTAGAAGAATGTCATTTCCACATTTAAACATGGATGTTAACAGTGGCATACGGGATGAGGGGAAGAGGAAGGAAATTGATTAGTGGTGGGTTCCTAAGATACATCTCTGAATAAAACAGATCATTGTTATTTCTCTTTGGTGTGTGTGTGTGCGTGTGTGCGTGTGCGTGTGCGTGTGTGTGTGTGTGTGTGTGTGTGTGTGTGTGTGTGTGTGTGAATGAAAATGTATGCATGTGTGTATCAGTATAAAAAGATTACTTCAAGGTTTTCTGGGGGTGAAGGAAGTAATGGGGAGACATATACATTATTCCTGGACTGACTTCCAATCCCACATATGTGTGAGTAAAATATGTGTGTGTGTGTGTGTGTGTGTGTGTCTGTTAGGGTTTGAGAGTGCTACAGTATAATCTCTTTAAGAAACCTGAATGTTCTGTGCCAAGACAGTGAGTAGCCATGAGCAGAATTGAGGTGTATTAATTGTGTAGGAAATGGAGTTCTGTATGTATGAGAGTAAATTGGTAAAAAGTTAAAACTCAGTCTGCCTGATCTTGTACACAAACATACACACAAACACACACAAGCGTGCATGTGAGAGAACACACACATACACTTACCAGATGTTTCTAGTTCATATGCTGATATTTCTCCTCTCCTGGAAGTCGTGCTTGAGCAGATTTGAATTCCAGTTGGCTGCGTGTTGCTGTCCTCCATCATTCTGCAAACAAGCTGTCTCTCAGTGTTGGTACGGAGGCGACTGCTCGGTCCACAGGACTCTGATCCTAAAAGAAGGAGAGATATAGAAAGAGAATCGAATTAAACAAAGAACAGGCATCATTCCACTACCGGTCAGATGAATCCAGTTGTTACTGTTATGTAAATTCTGTCAGAGGATGTACGATGTATACAAATTATATTTACACTGCGTAATGTCTAAGTGTACAGGAAAGAAAGAAATGAAAAACCTTAAAATTGAAATGATGGAATCTTGAATCTCTCTCAAAAAGACGTTTCTCTACTTTTACATTTGCCTGAGAAAGGTATTGCAGATCGACACATTTATTATTTAAAATAAATTATTGGGAGCCAAACAGTGTGTAGAACTTTTATTTCGTTCTGTCTGGAATAGGAATAGAACACTATATTGAAGTATGTCCCAACACTGCTGCAAAAGTTCTCATAAATATGTTGCTCTTGTACTTTGCTTTGAGTTCACTCTTCTGTTCAACTCATCGCAATCCAGCTCAGTGAGGTTTTAATCTATAGACTCTGCTGCTCTTCTATCATATAAAGCCACCTTCAAGTTCTTTTTTCAAATGTTTTGAGTTATTATTTTGCTGTAGGATGAACCCCCTCATCTACAAGTCTGACTCCCTTTATTATTTTATTTATTTATTTTATTTATTTATTATTGCTCACTATTCGGATATTCTTATATACCATACTAGCTCTTGCAGTACAATGTTGTGCTGAAGATGCAAAAACAGTTGCTTTACATTTGTTTCAACTCCATCTTAAAGTTCAGGCAACTTTAGGAATTGTTTGCATTAACTTTCAAGATTGTATTACTTTAAATGCTGCAGGAAATCTGTGTTTACTTGGTTAAATATGTTAATTGTTAATCTGTTCTACATCATTTTTCAGCTTTAGTGTGACCTGAATCTTTTTTTTCCTATTTGAGCATTCAACTTTCTGTCCCTGTTTAAAAGGTTAATGGTCTTTTGGAATCTTGATGACCACTCAGAGGGCTTTACAGTAACAATCACCCATTCACACACACATTCATACAGAGCATCTGTGCAGCCCTTTCTCCATTATACATCACTCGCATTCGGCCGTCAGGGGAGAGTTAGGGCGCTGTGGCACACGGAATGGGTCTTCTGGAACTGACCCTCTGGTTAGTGGATGACCTGCTCTACCTCTGAGCTGCAGCTGCCCAAAAGCCTTTAAAAGCTTCCCATCACTTATTCCACTTTCATATTCTTTCATTGCCCTTCACATGCCCAAGGAAACATTTGGAGAAACTGCATTCCAGATAAATATCATCCAAAGATAACGACCATGCAATGTGAGGCTGCTATCAGTTGAACCTGTAGCTAGCAAATGGAAACAGCAATGTATGCAATTTACAGCCTATCTGCATCTGTTAGAATTTATAATACGTGAGACTCAAGTCCCAGAACACATTAAGCAAACAAAAAGCCCCAAACCGACCAGTCCTTTAAACGCTGTTGAGTTGATGATAGCTTGAATGAGGAAGAGGTGCGGGGAAGAGTGGACGGGCAAAGCAGGAACGCAGGAGGTCAAGCCCCTAACCAGCAGAACCCACTGGGGGCAAGGTCACACATACGGAAATCTGAAGCAAATATCATTGGGAAAAGTTCAGCAAAATGGACCCTCCCCACGAAGCCACACTGCAAATGTGTTTCCCCACAGGAAGCGAAAGTTTTGTTTTCCCCGCTCGCTTTCGCTGATTGGAAGTGAATCAGGGGGCTATAATTTACTACTGCTGGATTCACTTATATGTGCCCAGGCCCTGTCAGGAGAATAGAAGCAGAGCGGCACAAGGAACCCACACAAACCATCCTATAACCAGAAAGTGAATCGGACCATACAGATGGAAACATTTTTTGATTAAGCTTCTGTCAATTATCGAATATTGTTTTTATTTTGTTTTCATGGCTGATTATTGTATTAAATCAATGATTTCATCCTTAAATTAAATGTAATAATTTATATTTGGCTCAATAAAACAGGAGCAGCATCTGTAGCAAAGCAATATTGCTAACAAGTATGTTCAGCTAATGCTGACGGCTGCAATGCAATCACTGCTGTCTCCCTAGTGGTTAGCCAATCAATTAATAATATCGACTGGATAGAGAGTCCACTAACTAGTTTGAATCAGCTGAAATGAGGAGAGGAGGAGAGAAGGGAGGAGGAGAGAAGGGGGGAGGAGAGGAGCCAGTTCTCCAGATTCTCAACTCATGAACAGAAAACTGAGAGGGTTGAAGTAGTATTTTGGAAAACAAAATAATTTGAAAATACAAGAGATAGATACGACTGGAATTCTGTCAGTCTGCACGTCTGTCTTTTTCTCATCTTGGCTTTTGTTTTTGTCAGGGTGGCTGTCTACCTGTCTTTTCATTAATCTGTCTGCTTTGCACCACATCATACAGCTTGTGTAGCTGCCAGTATATCTCTCTCTCTCTCTCTCTCTCTCTCTCTCTCTCTCTCTCTCTCTCTCTCTCTCTCTCTCTCTCTCTCTCTCTCTCTCTCTCTCATTCTCTCTCTCTCTAACTGGATGCGCACAAGACAGAAACTGCACACTAACAACCTCATTTTCCAACTGACCAGGTGACAGGGAGGACAAAGAGGTGGCGAGGGAGAGCAGGAGACATATTAAAACCTTTTGGACCTCAGCCCTGCCTGCAAAGAGAAAAAAGAGAAAAATAGAAGAGACAGATGGAGGGATGGAGGGAAATAAACGAATGTGGAGTGTTGTCAAGGTGATATTCCTCCTCTCTAACCTTTCTCTCTCATTAACTTTGGTGCTTTAACGATGGTGGCAGAGACAGTGCGAGGTTTTGACGAGAGGCTAGCTGCATGGAGCATTTGACAGTGGTGGTACTTTTGTGTGAGTCTCAAGCTCGACGTCATTCATTTAACAGTCTTGACAATGGCACAGAGAAGAGCTGAGCTTTTAGACCCAATGAAGAGAAGATGAAGATGGAATCCTTTTGGCAGAAGAAATAATAAAAGTATGAATAGGAAATGTTTCCTGAATCCAAAAAGCAACCTTTGTTTTATTGCATTTAATCACAACGCCTTGGACAAGTACAAGGTGTAATGAGCACTGTGTGGCTGGACAAATTACAGCATCTGATTGGATCTGATTGGATCCAGATATTATTACTTTAACTCTGATGCAATTTGGAGGCGCGGGCTCGACTACCATCAGCCGTGCTGCACAGTGTGCACACCTCACAGACAAGGTCAATTTATAAATCATTAGCGTTAAAAAATTATTCCGAATGCCTGGGCTGCAGTCAGAAATAGGATATTTATCATACACCTCAGGGCACTTTCCTCAACAGGCTATTCGGTCGAACAGACACAGTGAATGTCAGATGATTTTAAACCATCTTGTTACAACGGTCTTTGTCTGGTGTAGTTCAAGGTTAAATTTGGCATCGAAAAGAATGAGAAAAATATATTTTAGACTATGCAGGTGCCTGAAGGCAAGGGGCAATGATGATAAAACAAAAGTAGCATGAATAATGACAATACAAAAACCTCCCAATAGATGTGAAGTGCACTGGGCTCTGGATACTGTAAAGTCTGAAAAATAGGATTTCAGAGTTACACTGACAACATGTGAAGGATTCAAACTGCACTAACTTCACCTTTAAGGAAGAAACAACACCTACTGTTTAAGAAATTAGAGGCACTACATACTACATATTCAGAAAAAAAGATGCACGCAGGCTTAGACGTATCTGCAGAAAAAGACACACACATTTATGGGCACACACACACACACTGAATGAAAAGGAGTCTTTGCAACGCTCCCCTCGGACCCACCGGTAGTAAATTATCCTTGTTGTCCCCCATCTCTCGTTTTCCACCGCGCAGCCAACTCTCCTCTGGGTTTAAAACTCATTTTCATCCCTCTTGTAAGCTCTACGTTTTTACGTATTTGTTCTAAATCCTATTATGAGGCCTTTGTGATATGAATAACACTTGCAAATTGGAAAGTATCTCCCGGCAAAAGTTGGACACAGAGGTAATCTTTGCAATCTAATCTCCTGAAGCAAGGAGAGGCAGCTATGGAATTTTCTGATGCAGTGTGTTGGAAAACATGAGAAGAAGAAAACAGTTGGTATGTAAAGGTTCCCGCAAACGTACAAAAACAAATACTTTGCGTCTTTAACATACCTTTTGGGTCTGAGTCATTTGGTGGAGTTTGGCGTGTTCGCTGTGCATCGCAGCTTGTGTGTTCTGGTGTGTTGGAGAGACTAGAACTCAAATCCACACTGAGAGGAGAAAACCTCTCAAGATCATAAGACTGCTCTGATCCAGACCCAGCACTCCAGTTGTGCATCACCTAAGAGGAAAAGGAAACAGATGGGAGGAAGAAGGGAGTGTGTGGTATCAAAGGGAATAAGTGGAAGGAGTGCCACAGAAAGACGAGAAATTTAAATGAGAAATATATTATATAGGGTAGAGGACGTAAAGAGAGAGGAAGAGACATTCAAATAGAGTGAAGAAGGGGGAATAAGTAATTAATATGGTGTTCTCATGGCTTGGGTTCAAGTTTAAAGGACAAAGTGAAATTCAATATCAATTCAACTTAAATTTCGACAGGTAGGTGTGTTAAAACTTGTGTGTTTTTCATTTTTTGACTGTGTAAATGCATTTTAATAAGCCCCTCTCTTTCATTGGAGATTATTCCCTTCCCTCCCTGTTTCCTTTGTTTCCACTTGATGAATTGATTTTTAATTAACCCCTGGAGCTGCCGGGAGCATCTCACAACGCCCTGGTGGGCCAGCCGCTCTTCCCACGCAAGTGTCCTCCTATGAGACGGCTTTAAAATGAGGAAGCTCTGTTTAGTTAAGATTGGAATCTGATGCATTTGCATGCCAGCCACAGTGCTGCTAAAGAGAGAGAGAGAAAGAGAGAGAGCTGCAGATGGGCCAGGAAATAATAGGAGGGAAGGCATGAGGGAATCTTGTTGCTAAGAGTGAGGAGAGAGCGAGAGCTGAGAATGACAAGGGGAGGAAGACAGGGCAAATGAAAGAAGAGTGGCATAATAATGACATAGCGAGAGACCTTGCTGACCGAACTGTCTGGTGAAAGGGAGAAAGAAAAAGAATGGGGAACGGCAAATAGACAAAAAGAATTATGAAAAATAAAGGCAGAGATCGCATAAGAAGGAGAAGAGAGGCTATCGGGTCGAAAGACAGATAGACGGAGGGCTAAAGATGGAAAGAAATGACCTAATCATTATCTAATCGTATTAACAGCAGTTTGATTTAGGTCCATAGGCCACAGCTAACCACCATCTTCACAATCATGAACCTCATATTGCTCCAGCATTTTAATAAGGCTCTACCCCCATCGCCAACCGCCCTCCACCTCCTCCTATGTTTTTCATCCCTCTGTCACGGTATATAAAGGATTCCTACAATTAAATGGCTGACAGATCATTCGGGGACATTCCAGGGGTGTTTTTTTTTTAATCCACTGTTTCTTTTCTCTTCCCTTGGCAGCACACCACAGCCCCTAGGTGTCTCGGATTCAATAGATTAAAAAATGTAAAGCAATTAGTGCGACACAAATCTTATCTAATATATCAGGTCAGCAACAATGATAAACTCGATGTCACAAAATCTGCTCATTCTGCGCAGTAATTATTCCCACTTTAATGATGTGTGTGTAAAACTTCTACAACTCCTAAAAGTTGCCCATTTATATCTTTTATTATTCACTGTAGAGATATTTCCAATACAAATTTGAGCATAATGGCATATAACTATATCAGTATATTTAGGAATTATTTTAATGATTTACTGGCAAGCAAATGTTTTTCAATACTGTTATATCAATAATCATATTTAAGGCAGAAATTTCAATATTTGCATCCAAAGAAATGACGCTTTATTGGTGGTAAATGAGCCAAATTCTAATTATAAAGTCTATTTATTAGGCCAATGTTCAGTACACAGTAAAATACTTTATTGTGCTGGCTGATTGTCGGCTTGAAAAGCACTTAAAAACATATTTACAGCTGAGTCCTGTGACTTTAGCTTAAACTTGTGCCCCAGAGAAAAAATACTGCTATTACATCTCTTGGCCCAAGATTTCCACCTCAAAGAAGCGAAAAGTATGTGGGAATATGAAAATATGTTACCATGTAGGGCTCTGACAGATGTTCTGGCTCATCAGTCTGCAGATCTTTTTCTATGTCTGCATATGTGGGAACAAAGGAATCTCTGAGATGAGATGTGACAGAATTCCCCTGCTCTTCTTCTCTGGATCTCCCTCTTGTTAAACGTCCGTGCATCTGGGTTTCTTCATCTGAGGAGCCTTCGTTGTGTGGAGCCAGACCCAGACTGTCGCTGGACATTTCATCTCCACTGTCTTCATGAAAAGTACAGACACAAACTTTTTAGAGGATAAAAGAGACGTTTGTTGAATCATAATTAAAGCTGGGAAAGTGTTTTTTCCCCCCAAACAAATTCGATTTATTTATTCTACATCCAAGCAAACATAAAAAACTAAAATGGGATCTGAGTGTCCTTGACATTTCCATACACAGATCAAACTCTAAAAAGCTGATAAAGTCGGCTTTTAGAGTCAAACTGGTCAAAGAGGTGCAGGAAGGGGAAGCAAGAGAACGATAGAAACTAAGGCTGAAATAAAAGAAAGAGATGATGAATCAGTGGAGGAAAAGAGGAAAGGGGGAGCAGCGCTTACAGAAGGAAAGTAGACCAATAGTCCATTTTAGACCAATTTTAAAAGATTTGAATCCCCTGATGGATTAACAGCGAGTCAGTGGGGGGATTAACAACGCTTCTAACCCAAATATTGGCCTTGGTAAATTATTCTTTGGTTCTGAAAATCTAACTGCATAGTACTGTCGTATGAGATAACCATAACATCATACTGCTGGACTATTGGGCCTTGCCGGAGGTATGCGCTATATTAGGTGCATTTGTAAGTTAGGGTGGAAATGTTATTTCCAAATTACATGATCAGAGTTAGAGTTGCTAATTATCTGAGGTGTGAATTGGCAAATGTGTTTAGAATAATGAGGAACCTCACGGAGTGAGCAGAATCTCAAGAGGGTCCAGGGAAGTGTATCATTGGCATTGATATGAATGTAGGGAGGACTGAATTCTGATTGCATGTGTTAATATTTATGTAAACAGAGAGGAGGTATGCCATATACTCTTGTTGAAAGGAGAATAGGTGGAGCTCCCGATACTCCTTTGTTGTAATCACTGCCCCAAATTAGATTTGAGTCCAAACCACATAACAATCACGGAGTTGTCGTTCATCATTTGATTTAGAAGTATAAATGTGGAGATACAACCACAACCACAACCAGACACACACACACACACACACACACACACACACACACACACACACACACACACACACACACACACACACACACACACACACACACTCAGACAGCTCATTATCACAATTCACTTACCCACAGATAGTTCCTCTTCCTCCTCTAGTTTCAAAGCGAAAGGATGATTCTGGATGACATTTAAGGATTGTGATGAAAGCGTAGGTTTACACTGCGTATCTCGTTGAGACAGAGTTGATTCATGGTTCCCAGAGAAGGAGCAAGGAGACATTAAAACTGGAGCATCCCCATATGTTGGAGTTGACGTACGTCTAGAATTTGCATCTGGTGGGGACTCATTAAATAAAGATAAACTTAACAGGGCTTTCACAGTTGCGCTTGGTGGTGCTCGGAGGGCTTGTGACTGACTTGGTTCTAGGGATCTTGGTTGTGGGTTTGGCCTGGGAGACTGAGGAAGCTTAAATTGATTATCCGATAGGAGAGACTCTGGGTCACTCAAGGAATGCAGTGATTTCTCTAGGGACTCCAGATTGTTTGGTGGTGATTGAAAAAGCTTTGGTGAAGAGATTGGTTCTTGGAATAAAGTGGAAGGTTGGTGTCGTTCTTGCAGCAGAGCCGAGTCTGAGCTTTGTTGTAACGGGGTTGAATGGCAAACTTTGGCCGACAAGGTTGACTCAGTGGAGCTTGATGGTGAGACTGTGAATGTAGACCCAAGCATGAAGGTTGTGGACGGAGAAGGTGAGAGATGCTGGTTTGGGAATGGTGATCTGGTGGTAGCCAGAGGAAAGACATCAGGTGGAAATGAGAAAGGGGCGTGGGAGGATTTAGGGATCTTAGCCTGGGGATGTGGTAATGAGGACAAACGTGGTGGTGACCCACGTTCAGCTTCTGATTTGTGGAAAGTTGTGGAACAATTGGGCTTTTGCGACTTTGAGGTGTTGATTGATGTCTGTGAAGTCCTTAGGGTCTCAGCAGTGAAGTTTGCTGGTGGCATACTTTTAGAGGGTAATGCTGCACAAAGATATAGCAATAAATAGTTATTCGATTTTGCAGGTATCTGGTCACATATATTCTTTTAAGAAAAAAACCTACGTGCAAACACAAAGGAGTCTTTCTCCAAAAAATGATTATTAAGTTTGTCCTTCCCTACTTCTACACTTCAAAATACAAGTGTTATTTTCATTGTATTTTTCAGCGTGGCCAAGGTTCACTACAGAATCCTCCGAATAGGATTGTCCATAATGACTTTGAGGTCAAATTCACTGAGGTGTCACCACGCAAGCTTATTTCATAAAATACAGCTTTGCATACTGAAAGATGGACATATGATATGCAGCCAGACCAAATTCTTTTAAATTGATTTTTAGCTTCTCGTTCAGTTGATCAACTATTGGCACTGCAACCACATACTCTGTCTCTTTCAGCCATCTTTAATGGTGTAAACACGCATCGGGATAACTTGCAAGGTACGTTTAAATTTTATAAATAAATTGTTATCAAAATATAAAACTGGAAAATAGTTTTTTATTTCCCTAATTTTGTATTTCTCATTCATGACATCACTGAATCATTAATGTTTTGGAATAATAATGCATATGTAACCATACATGGTGATTTACTTTAAAGTCCATGAAAAAAAGCTAAATATGCTCATCTCTGATGGTAAAGTTGATTTTCTGCAGTGTGTCCATGTTATATCAACATCTGCAGATCCACAGACTGAAGTGAAAAAAAAACAGTAAAATTGTAGAACATAGACTGGTGCTGTAAAGTTGTTCAGCTGAGAAGACTCCTCCCTGGCCAAGGTAAATACACACTGTGTAGGACTCAGGACTTAATGAGTTATTGTTAATGTTTCTGTGTAATAGTAGAAGCTCCAGCACCTTGGTGATGCATGCTGTGAGCTGATTCATTAAAATGCTTCTTTACCCTCCCCTGCAGTGCTGCAGTGGGCATCCTGCTCCCTGACTTTGCAGCAGCTCACTGCAGAGCCTCATCTCAACAGGACGTTCCTTCACTCCGCAACAAACACTCAGTGTTTACAACTGTCTGAACACGTTTTAGCACAATATTGTCCATCATTCAGCTGGTAACCTGTTACACATGGCTGCATAGGTGAACAATCATTTTATAGAGTGGAAAAGGTATTTTAATGAGGCAGTAAAAACTGATTCCACAGACTCTTCAATCTAAATCTCGGATTTGTAATATTTTCTCAGGGGAAACTACAGTGTTCAGCAGACACAGCCTTTGATTTTGTGCAGGTTTTAGCCCAATTAAAAACAAAAAAATTAAAAGGTGCCTCCAGTCTGATGCTGGTCTTAGTCTGGTTCAAAAGCAGCTGTTGGGATCATTAACTGGATGTTACTCCCCTCCTCTCTCCATACGTTGTCTGTCTATCTGCACTACTCCTATCTAATAAAGGGAAGAGGCCAGAAAATAAAGTAAAACAAACTTTTATATATTTTAGATGAATATAGTTTAACTTGGATAAACAACACTTCACTTTTCTCAAATATTTGATCAGCCTGCAATTTCTGACTCCCCTGGTAGTCGCCCAGACTGTTCCTCACTGCGGCTCATCCTTTATGAGAAGACGAAAATGCTAATTCACTAAACATTCACACAAATGTCTACAGTCATTTTTATGGTTGTAATTTATCATTACAATTTTGAACTGTTTACAAAATAGTGTACATACAAAGTGTACAGGCTGTGAGAGGTTCATTAGAAGAAGATGTACACTAATGAGTCAAATCATTATGACGACTCAGGTTTAGAGGTTTATGGTAGAAGATACATTAGACTCATGGTCATAATGCTTTAGGCTCATTGATGTACAACCAGGTAACGACACTTTTGCAACAATTACAGCAAGGACATGTCTTTTGGATTTAAAAATGTATTCCTTCATGAGTGATTTTCATTATGCAAACAAAATGTGAAAAATGTCAATCTCAAGTTCCCAGAGCTCATGGTTGCTCTTCAGAACGTGACACAAAACGATTTACAACATAAATCACTACTCGTCTCTTCATTTCTCAAAATCCTCTTCAGGAAAAAAAGATCTTACATGGAGCTTATTGCTGAGCTTGTTGCTCAATGTACTAAGATATTTTTTTTTCCTGACTAAGATAGTTTCTGCCTTGAGATGCTTTTAGGTAATGGAGCTTTGGCTTCTGATCACACTTTGAAGAATTGTATTGTCAGTGCCACTCAAACAGAATCATACACATTAGAGTAAACTTAAGGTAAAGTATTTCTAATCTGACTTTAAATTTGAATACAATAAGGATAAAAGCAACTACTTAACAGCTGCTTTTGAACTCAAATCAGACCAGGATCAGACTGGAGGCATCTTTCCATTTTTGTTTTTAATTGGGCAAAAACCTGCACAAAATCAAAGGCTTCGTCTGCTGAGCACTGTAGTTTCCCCTGAGAAAATAACACAAATCTAACATTTGGATTGATGAGTCTGTGGAAACAGTTTTTACTACCTCATTAAAACAAGTATTTCCACACTATAAAATCACGGGCCGCCACCTTTGCAGCCATGTGTAATTACAGTTCATTGGTTACCAGCGGAATGATCAACTGAAATGTGTTAGAACAGACAGATACAAACGCTGAGTGTTTGTTGCAGAGTGACTGAAAGAACGTCTTGTTGGGATGAGGCTCTGCAGGGAGCAGCTGCACAGTCAGGGAGCAGGATGACCACTGGAGCACCACAGGAGAGGCTGAAGATGCATTTTTAATGAATCAGCTCACAGCATACATCACTAAACTTGTGGAGCATCTAACATTACACAGAAACATTTGCAGCAACAAATTTACTCCTGACCCGTGGTCTGCATTTATCAGCGCCAGTGAGGGGACTTCTCCACTGATCGACTTTAAAGCAACAGTCCAACAATCTGACTTTTGTCTTTTACACTCTGCCAGTGTTTATGGAAACAATGCAGAACAAAATCTTCACTTGACATTAATCTGAGAAAGGAACAGTACATTTTCTCTATCTACTACTGTTGTGCTTTGAATTTCAAAAGATTATAAAATGTTTTATTGTCAATAAAAATATGCCATATAAATTGATTTTGTAAGTCAGTTGTTCTAAATGATTTAAGAGGGAAACATCTATAATAAATTACTTTGGAACAATAGTTTTCTCAAACCTTTAGTCATTTTCAATTTGTCATATCTATCATTTGAGTAAGCATTGAAAAACGTACTAAAATACTATCAATCAATCGGCTGTTTTATCAAAACTCACTGGAATAATAGCCAAACGTATTTGTGCATGAGATTAGAGTTCTTTTGGGATATGTACAAATTCAAGCACATAAACATCAACAACAAAGCTTTCAGTTAACATAGTGCAGCTTTATAAAGTTCATTCATTGCATCTGCTATGTGAAAGAGACAAACTCAGCAGAAAACCCTTAAATTAATCTTAAAAAAATGCACAACTTACGTTTGTCTGTGTGATCTGCTTCGGAAGTCTGAGGCTCCGATGGATGGAGCCTCTGAGCAGCTTGAGGTTGTGTGGGTGCTTTGGACTGACTGGATGGTTGTGATGGACTGAGAGAGGAGCGGCTGACTCTTGAGGACCCAGCGCTAGTCACGGCTGTTTGGGGCACCAGTGTTCTTCCTTTGTTGGAGACTTGCTCAAACAAGTGATCCCTGTGGGGGGTGAAATAGGCGCCCATGTTGATCCAGTAATGGCTATATTTCAACTTTACCGGCAAGTATTCACAACCTTGGGAATCAAATGATTCCCAATTAAATGAATACTGGCTGATTGTTAATGCATGCTAATAGATTTTCTTCTATATTTGCTTTGAGCTTTGACTCCAAGCTCCACCAACACTACTCTTTCTAAAAAGTAAAGATATGCACACCGAGATGCATGATGTAATATAAGAAAGGTTTTCTTTCCTCAAAAAGAAACACCAAAGTTCATCCGATGGTTAAAAAAATTCAGAAATTACTCCTTTTCCAAGATGCTTTGAATTCTTAGTTTGTCACCTCATGTTTCACTTACGGGTGCTGAAAATTAACGGCCGACATGATTTCAACTTTGAATTTATCTCTCAACAGACATCAATTGTAAAAATCAGGGTGTTAAATCTCATCTATCACTGCAGAGTTTTAGTTTGTTTCGTTGGCCGGGACTCCAGCTTGATGGGCCCTGCACCAGTGCTGTACAACACTGATATATCATTGCATCACATGCTTTGGGTGAGCAGTACATTAAAGAGCCTGTTGAATTATTTATGCTATAATTTTGGTACAGGACGAGCAAACCTTGAACTCACACTGTTCACTAGACAGTTCAAACACATATTTCACACAGGCAGAGGCTGTTACTGCAGTATATTCCCCTGACTACACGCTGAGAGATTCATGTAGAAGATTTGATCGATAATAAATACAGATGCTGTCAGGCTTGTTTTGTAAATCAACAGTTTTCTGTGTGTAAACATGTGCTTGCTCTCATCACACCGGCCAATGTCAGTGAGGTACAGTAGGTGTGGGATTAGGTCAGAGTAGATTAGTTTTTGTTACATTGATTCTTACTTTGATTTGTTGCTCGTCCTCTGTTCAGCAGAGACTCCATTCATGATTCCCTCTGTCTGTAGGAAATAAAAGAGATCAATTGAATGAGACAGTAAGAGAAAGAAGGAAACAAAGAATATGCTGTTTTTTATGAGGTCTTTTCTGCGATGTGTGATCGCAGAAAAGTGTGACTTCTCCCTGGTTCGCTTGTCTAGATTCACTCTGCGTGTTCATGTAGGTAAAACTTTGCTGTTAAAACAAAAAGGCTTGAGTGGTTCTCACCTCATCCAGGACTTCTATGACGAGGCACGATTCAGGTGCAGTGATCTGAGCCCGAGTCTCGCCCCCACTGACAGGGACTGCAAACAATGATGCACAGTAGCAACGAAAATCCTCCTCCTGAGCTGCAGACACCAACACGCACACAAATCAAGATGGTCAAAGGGGGGCAGAGTCATGTTGGGATGTGAGGGGGAGGGTGACTTTGTTATGAAGTTATCTTTAAAGCTAGAGTAAGAAAAAAAAGATAAAATATAGGTAAGTATATGTTAAATAATGAATCCAGTCAATTTGAAAATAATCCCAGATGTTTACAGCATTTATCATACAGCCTTTTCATTGACAGGAGGATTTATCATAAAACATATGCATGCAAACAACGAATCAATCACAGGCCATGCCAACAACCCCCCAGAGTTCTGTTTGACCTGTAGGTCAAGTCTCAACTTTCTGCAGTCAGTCAAATTGTCTGCTCAACTTTTCTATCTATATGTTGAAAGCACTGAAGGTGACCCCAGAAGAAACTCCAATAATTGATGATGGACATGGGTCTGATTAAAGATACATTTAACGTGAATTAAATAAAATATGTTTTCTGTGTTTTATTCATCTGATACATCTACTTCCAAATCTCAAGTTTAAATTACCTCAGCTTGTAGAGAGGCATTGTAAAATACGCTTTCTTTTCCTGGGTTTTTATACATACATCTTTTTTTTATTATGCATTAATATATTTCCAAAAATAAGTGGAATCACGCTGTATGAAAGACAGCATGTATTCAGTGCTTCTTTCTGGTAATGTTGCCAGTGTGTCTCTTACAGCTTCTTTGTATGCCTGGATATCTTGATACCAACAGGGTAACTTCGTCTCTTATCCCCTCATCCTCTAGGGATCAGAGGTCACATAGACACACTGAGCTGCACTGTGGTGTCTTTACTCATTTTTCATCTTGTTACAGTGGACAGATGCTGTCGACACAGCTGTGGTTGAATGGCACTCTCAGTGCTGAGGACCCTACTCTGCTGCAGGAGACATGTGGTCATCTATGGCACCTGTCTATGTCATACCAATGCCCCGAGCCATTGGGCATTGATATGATATCAATATTCCTTCGAATACCTCTCCGACAATAACAGTAACAACTGAATTTAGAAATCTTTTTTTGATCGATTTGCTAGGTAAAAAAAAACTTCAGCGTGTTTTCTATCATTGTTTTACAACTGCAACCTCCCTGTGTATGGCTCCTTCCCATCTCTCTTTCTCTCTGTTTCGCTCTTACTAACAATCCTCCGATCACATCACGGCATTGGGTCTGACAGATCAGAAACATTCGAATTTAAAACAAGAGAGTGCTCCCGACATGATGCCAGAAAACGTCTTCTCTTCATTCATCATTCATGGCCACACACACAGCCCACTCTTTCATATTCAAAGGCAGGAGATGAGGAGAATCTCTGCAACATGTTGTAATTGGCATGCTTTAGAAAAGTTCGGAGCAGGTGGCAGGAATGGTTTATCAGCTGATGGACAGCTCTGTATTTCCCAAAGACAATGCTTTTTCCCTCACATCTTTGTATCACTAAAACAATAGAACATCAATCACTACATCGTGAGGAGAGAAATGAAAGTCATGATGTGAATACTTGCGTTCTTAATAAAGAGAAATAGGTATATTTTACTTAACTTTAACGATGAATGTTTTGACATTTTGGGGGGGAAAAGAAAGACTTGGCCGGAACTTTATTTAGACCCTCGTCCTGCGATATAAATGAGTAGAGTTCCTGAAAAGGTTTCCAGTTACAGGGGAAAGCTCCTGTGGTCGAAACACCGCTAAATTCTACGAAGTAAATTACTTGAACTTTTAAACTTAAGCCCAATAAAAACCAACGATGCGACTCAATTTGAAAAACTTACATGTTGTTCACTGTGGACATGGTATAATCTCTGCCATAGTGTTAGGATTTTAACAGAAGAGAGAGTGACTTAAAATAATAATTTAAATAAAGAGAAACCTATGGTTGGCTGGCACTCATCATTACATATTCTGGGACAGAAAGAGCAAGAGTTGATAAAAAAGCAAAGTTGCCTCTAAAAGTTGTAATATTTAGGAGCCAACAGCTGTTTCAGGAGGCACAGTGTTAGTTTTCAGGCTGTTAAGTATCTCTTATTTATAAGAGCAGGCTCAGTGGAGAGCTGCAAGAGGGTATTGTTAATTTATAATATACACATTCAACCACAAGGATACTTCAGTCTGAAATATTGGTCAAAAGTCTGTGTCGTATTTGTATGGTTGCCTCTCCTCAAATTACACTGTTCTTTTGGGATCAAGGAGAAACATTTCTAACTCCAACATTTTGAAAGACACCACTATTTAGATGGACAGCAGTGGGGAAGCGGGCAAGCAGGCAAGGGCATGCAGATCTTGATTGATGTGATGAGGGGCAGTCGAGTCCAGAGGTTTGGAAGGGGACAGATGACCCGGTTGAACTTCCCTTCTGGCTACCCCTGCCGTCCAACAGCCAGGGCTCTCCCCCGACTGATGAGCTCCATGCCCTGAGCACCAGACTGCAGTCCAAACCCTATCCGCCCTCTCCCCTGCACCATCTCTTACCCAAGCAGAGTGAAATCTCTCAGGCATGAGCCGCCTCTAAGAGCCCTCTGCCCACACAATCACAGCCAGTGATTACACATCACACCAGCACGGATGGATGGGCAGGTACTGATACGTCAAACCCGCTGAGAGGGAGAGTTTTTTTTACTTTTGCTATTGTGTCTGTGGGTGTGTGGGTGTGTGTGTGTGCGTGTGTGTGTGTGTGTGTGTGTGTGTGTGTGTGTGTTTGTGTGTGTGTGTGTGTGGGGGTGTTAGTGTGTGTGTGGGCCAAAATCCTATCTCAGAATTTAAAGCTGTTCATGGGCATACAGATGTTTGTTGGCGTAGAGGTAGTTGTGTGCATGCGTGTGTCTTACCTGTGAGGCTACTCTCCTCCTCAGTGTTTGCTTGAGGTTTTAGATCAAGTGCTGGCAAAGGATCATACTTTTCGATCGGTGTCCTGGATATAAAAGAATAATAAATAAATCAATGAACAAATATAATAGAAAATACAAATTGAAAATAAACACACAGGCCCTGAGCTGGAGCACAGACAAAAGAGTCATAAGGAATGAGGAAAATCTGCCTATTTCTTTTCCGTCATACTCCTTTACGAATGGATGGATTGACTGACAACTGAATGGAGAGATGGATGGATGGATGGATCAACGTGCAGATGGCTGGATGGGTAGACAGTCACAAAAATTGACTGATCGATGGATGGATGGATAAATGGATACAAAGTTCTTTCTGATTTTGTTCTTTATAGTCACATAATTCTGTTGGCCCACTTAAGCAGCAAACCTGTATCCTTTACACTTCTCATCACTACCCACCACTTATCCCTCCTTCCCAGTCTAATCTTGCCAAATTCAGTGAGAGACTTAAGGGGCAACTACAGGTAAATACTTTCCTCCTACTTAGTCCATTTCCTCCAACCTGGCAATGTACTGTATATTCGTTCTCTACCTAATGAACTCAGAGGGGTATCTATTCTTGCTGTCCCTCACATCCCCCTTCTCATCCCTCAGCTCCATCCATCTTTTTTACTCTTCACACACAGTACTTCACGTGCAAGTAGCCTCACTAGCCTTAGGTTTTACCAGGGCAAAGTAAAAAGAACCATGTCGGCCTTTTGGTCTTCCCTGGTCTTACAATTTCCATCAGAAAATATATTATATATAATCATGATATCGGCCTTTTTAAATTTATGAAAAAGGCACAATATGAAGGACAGGATAAAGAGTCATCCATCATATGTTTAAAGCATCTACAGAGGCAAAAATAATTTCTGTTGTAAGGTTGTAGGAAGGATTGTGGCAAATTATTCACAATTTATTCTCAAATTATCGAATTAATCACCATAAAACTGTTAAAGTGAAATACAGAAAAACCACCTTGATGCTCTGAAGAGACACATTATCAAACTGTAGAACTGAGTGATTGGGAGATGATGCACTGCTACAATAGGTGCATCAATAAGACAGGATCTCTGAGACAGGCAGTAAGGCAAACGTTTTCTTTTAACATTAGAAAAGATTTTACTTCCTAATACAGTCGACCAAATATCAATATTTACATCTCAAGAATAAGAGTGAGGATCTACAGTATCTCTTTGTAAAAAATATTGCCATATACAAAAAAGGAAAACTTTGTTATTTAAACTACCTACTTATATCGCCAGCCTTTTATCTTATCATACCAGCAACTATAGCGCTAGATCTTCAACTTGATTCTTTTTAAATATCCCCAGAGTGCACTCAGAGCTCAGTAAAACAACCTCCTTTCATGCACCCCAAGTATAAAATGGGCTGCAAAATAGCATTAACTTAGAAGCACTTTCTCCTTTGAACAATTTTAAAGGTTTTTTATGAACTGGCCTCAAGGAAACATGTTGCTGTTTTGCACAACCTTAAAGTTATAGCACTGGCTTGGCCTGTGTACTTTTCTTCTTTTATAATGTTGCTTTTATGTACTGTATGTCTTTGTGCACTGGGGCTGCTGTCTTGATAATTTTTGTTGATATTCGTTGTTCAGAGGTCCCCTGGCAACGGCTGTATGTATGCTCATTCACAGCCTTTCCTCTGGCTGCTTGGAAATTATTTCTTTTTTCAGACTAATAATCTAATGGCTCTGCCCTTATTTGCCCTTTTGTTTCACAGCCATCGAGCCAATATTATCACCCCATTGGAGCTGCGCTCAATAAGCCAATAAAAGCTCTATACGGTCATTACAAGCTATATGTGTCCTGTACAGGCAGACAACTATGGCTTAGGTCTCATTGATTCCTTCCTAACATGCTTTACTTAACTTTGAAAAAGCATTTCTGTGTATCTTAGGTAAGCATATATTCCTTTTAGAAGCCCTATACATGGACGTGCTTTCCCTTCAGATATAACTCAGATATAATGTCACATGAAACCAGATTTGGGTTTTGAACTTGACAGGGCTGTCAGATCAGGCCTTACAGACACTGGAAGGGGCCAGTGCACACCCCAGTTCTATTCCTGCACTGACTTTTATTACAGGGTTCAGTGCCTCCATCAGAGATACTTTGACTCTGGCAGTTGATGGAGAACCGAGCATTCACTTACCCCCACCCACTCTGCCCAGCCGGCTCAAGAAACCATAATGCCCCCTCTGGTCACAGGATCGCTTCCTTTTAACCTCCGGGCCTTCCACAAATCTAACGAGGTGACAGAGTTTACAACTCTGATATAACTAAGCACTTTTAGCAAATTCTTAAAAACACATTCCTCCTCCGTGCTCCCTCCCTTCTTCACTCCCTTTCCCATTATTGTAGACGCTTGTTAAAATTCAACCTCTCACTCTTTCTCTCTGCCAGCCAGCGAGTCTCTCTGTCTCTCCATTAAGCTCTGCCACCATCACTGCTGCAGGCTTATTGCACTCTAGATTGGGTCTCTGGTCTATTCCACAGTTAAAGGCAGCTACAACAGGGGACTTAAAGCATTCCAGCTCAGGCAGTCAGCGGGCCCAAAACTGCACTCTGCTCTCCTCTCCTCCAGCCTGCTCTCCAGTGGGCTACTCAGCCCAAAAGGAGCTGCTTAAATAAAGGGCTGTAATAATGGGACCTGCCGAAGCCAGGCCCTCAGGCAGTCCACTGCACAATAAGTGCTGAGAAACTGCTTTGTACACTGGTGGGTTATAGGCTGAACACGGAGAGACAAGCGCAGCAGCAATGAAAGATGTGTGTGATGTGAAAACTGTGTTTCCACATACTTTATCAGCTTATTCATGTTTACAGCAATTGAAGAAACAAGATTACGTGTGTTAGACAGACAAAATCAATGTTCCCAGTAATAGAAATAGTGTAGTTACCTTAACAATGTGCCACTAAGTGACTTCTTCATGTGTGAATTAGTGTTAGTACAACATTAATTATAATATTTGTTACTATTTTTAACAGTTTTATTGAAATAACAATGGTTTCACTATTCCTCAAATAGTTTTATCACTATAAGCTTCAAGGTGTTGCAGTTATATTCAACATAACAATCAGTGAATGTCCTGAAGTGAAAGGCAAGTTTCACTTCTTTATTTGAACTTTCTAAGAACATGGACTGTGTATGTGGCAATGCATTTCGGGTGTGTCAAAATCCACTTCTACCAGTTAGACGCAAGGGTCGTCCTGTTTTGAGTGCACTTTGAGTCAGTGTGTTAAATAATACGTGTATTCAAATTAGCTCGAGCATATTCAGAGATGTGATGTGTCAGCTCGCAGCCTGGCTCGTGACTGGTCAATGTGCACCATCTTCTTGGGAGAGCAATCTAACCTTTTGATATATGATATCATTTCTTTTAAATATTTGGTCTCACAATCCAAATATTAACATTGTCCTACCTTGTCTGACAAGATGAATCTGAATACATAATATATTTGTTTTGTTGGACAGTTAAATCAACACCAATGCCTCTGTGGACTTTGTGGTGCAGTTGTGTTGAAGTGAAATCAGCTGATCTCAGCAACAGTGCTCCTGTTCCAATAGCGAATGGTCCTCCTGTCCTGTCTTCCACCATACAAAAATGAAGCCAAAAGATCCCAGATACAAGCGCTGCCAAATTTTTGCTGGTGAATTGGACCCTGAGTCTGCACAGTAGACTAACATTTAGGAGGAGTATTTTAAATGTTCTAGCTTCAATCTTTGGAAACTATCAAGTCATCCATTTTTAAATAGAAATGAGAATCGAGGGTGTGTCTGTTTACCTGCGCTGCTTCTTGAGAAGCAACCTATCCATGTAGGTAAGGCTGTTGTCACTAAACTCCACCCGGAGAAGTACCCTGCCTGGTCCCCCTCCTCTTCCTTGTCCTTCAGCTTCTCTGTCTGGAGAGAGGTCAGCCTGGGTTGCTGTGGCTGACATTGATACTGGAGAAATAGAGGGAGGAGGGAGATCACATAAAAATAAAGTTAAGGTAAGAGCAGCAAAATATAGCGCAAAGAAAAGAGGACGTCAGACAAAGGCAGACAGGGGAGCAAGAAAATATTGTCTGCCAGCTCCTCAACACCTTTCTCAAAACACCTCCCCTCAAGAAGTGAGAAAACACCTTGTCACTACGTCAAGAGTGCCAAAACACAAACAGACAGGAGAGTGCCCCCTGGGAATAAGAAAGAGATGTACACAATACAAGACGGAACGTACTAAATGCATGAGAGAGGAGGAAGCAAAAGGTAGCAAAGAGAAATGTTATGATTGTACTGGAGACACTTTGGCAGTCCACAGTGGCAGCTTTAAATTGGGCTAGGGTGCCTTTGGCCTGACAGAAATAATTAGGGCTGGAGGGGCTAGCAGCAATTTGCAGAGCAGAGCGAAGAGAGAGAGGAGCAGAGTCTGTCCAAGCAGTAAAGCAGAGAAAATAGGAGGCCTAATAAAAAGCACAAACACCTAAACACACACACACACACACACACACACACAGTCAACGTAGAATAATAGTGTTAATAATACACACCCACATAAACCTGGACATACAAACACTGTTGCACACACATGCATTTGGAAACCCAGTATGTGTGAAAAGGCATCAAAATTGCCTGACGCAGTGGAGCTTGTACACATGCCCATGCAATCAGCTGAGGCGATTAATACCGTGGTGTGGAGTAGGGCCACCCCCTAACACTCCTCTCATTATCTCAATATGCAACACCCATGGATTACCCTCCTACTGCCATGGTCAGCACTTTCTATGAGGCCTGAACAGATCAGTGCAGAGACAGGGAAAATGGGGGGGAGGTTAAAGCTGTGGAGTAGGAAAAAATGGAATGGAAGGCGAGAGAGGAAGAGCTAAGAGGAAAAGGATGGGCATAGGTGGCAAACGTGTAAAAACATTTAGTCAAGCTATAATGTGTACATCTATCAATGCATTTTACTATGGCTTAATTGTTTACTTCCATATATACACTTGACTTTACATTTTGCTTTGTAGAATCAGTTTTTACAAGAAAAACTCATCAAATGGGACACGTGCCGATCATATACCACACCTTTATAGTATGGAGGTTTTACTTATGTTCTTTTCCTGAAAATCAATACTTAAATTTCCCCAAAAATCTGTTATAACTAGAAGTTCTATTCATGTTATAAACGTCTTTTCTTTTTAAAATGCACTGGTATGGGATTGATCCAAAACACAGAGTCCAGGTAACAGTATAGACAAGGGAAAAATGGTATCGCAACAACTGAGGTTGCAACTATGCAATGTCTCAAGAAAAATCCAAAATGTCAATGGGTCTGTACAGAGAAAGTGGAGGACAGATGAGAGGGTGGAAGCAGAAAATAATGAGAAAAATTCACATGAAAATCTAAGATGACACTTTTTTCTTCATTATTCTCATTCAAACTTCAAATCCACTTGTATGTATGTGTATTCACGTGTGTGCCTGAAGCCGTCTGTGCAGTTTACCTGAGCGATCAGGTGTCCACATCGCTTCCTTCCTTATGGGCTCTCCTGCTCCATCACTCGTCTGTCCCCTCCACTGTCTCACAGCCTCCTGGAAGGATCTTGCAGACTCCACCTCATTGTACTCTCCTCTAAGAAGAGAACTGGGAAATCCCCTCTCATCCTCTCTTTTCAACCCCGATTCAAATTGTTTCTCTTCTGTGTAATTCACAACCAACACCTGCAACGAAATGTATGAACATTTATAAAGTTATACTCAAAAATATCTCAAAGATTTCGTTTTGAGTTAAGAAACTTATTTATTTCATTTCCACTTTAAATTGATTGGTCACTGTGAAGGAAATTTCAGGAGACCTCAGATGTCTTAAGCAAAAGCATTAATTGTGTGTGAGTGTGACCTTTTGGTTTTGGTTCCGACTTCGTTGTAGGTTACAAATTGAGTTGTGTGCTTGCAAATTACACCGCTCAATTACTTTGTTGCGGAATCCAACAACCACAACACAATAATGGCCAAGAAAAGTGGGACAACTTGAAAAAGCAATGTTGAGAAAAAAAGTAGACGTATGAAAAGCAGTGTGAATGTTGAAATTGGAATACTGGTGGCTTGTATTGAACGGAATTCCACTCAAAAGTTAATTCTCCAAGTCGACAAGTGTGTAATGGCATTCAGTTCTGAAGGCTGTCCTAAGGTGAAATTGTCGCATCGTATCGCAAAATGTAATGCAACAGTCTTAGCATTGTAATGCATAAAACACAGCTGAAGAGATGCAAGCAAAGTTGGAAAAACGTCTCGTGACTCCCAGTTTTAAAGAGCTGAAGCGTGGTCCTGAGGCTGCAGATTAATTATTATTAATGACCTGAAGAAGAAGCTTCTCATACAGTATAAAACAGCTGTGGACAACAGATATTTCACGCGGACTGCTTTACTGCTTTAATCACATTAAACCGTAAAGTTTTACTTTGATTTAAACACATCGGGAGGGTTTTATTAAATATCGGCTCCTTACTTATATTTTAAGCAATATTCCATTGTGCTGTTTCAGTGCATTTTCTGAAATCACTGATGAGCCAGTGGAGTATAGTGACACACACACAAGCGCACACACACATCTTTACATTTAACATTTTGAACTTGACCAAGACAGTATCCTACACATGTAGGTCTGTATTGTCTTTAGCCTGGCCTGATGCATCATACATTTTTGTCTGGGAGCAGTGAGGTGTGTCATAGATTAAGGTTACTTTATAGTTTGATAAAGTTAACAGGGCCTGGGCAACAGTGAGAGGGATGGTGGGTCCAACAGAGTGAGCGGGGTGTGGTTAGGGTCGCTACAGCCTGTTAGCTTTCATGCTTAAAAGTTTTAGCATATAGGATTTCTATGACCATTTCAGAGAAGCTTAGTGCTATTAGTGCTGCCTTTGCAGTTTCATAACAAATAATCATATTTACCAAAGTCAGGTTGTGTGTAGCTGAACTATAGACTTTTAACATATGAACTACAGAGAATTTGAATGACCAAAAAATAAAGTCAGCGAAAACTATGTATTGTTTTTGTAAGTCAGATGAAAGCTTGTTATTTCTATTATCTTCTTAGTTTACCTTGACATAGTGGCTGAAAACAATTTCACTTTCCTCTTTCACCTACCTATCATGCTAAAAATGGTTTGGTCTGTCATGCTAAAGTTAGGTTAAAAAAAGAGAGAGAGTTTTTTCAGACGCTGGCGGTGCATCTTTGGCAGGGATGCAGGGGACGGGGCTCTGGAGATCGTCTCGTCCCGGGCACGAGCAAGACACGCAGCGGCCTTGTGCCTTTGTTTGTCTATTTATTTCTTGATGTGAGTTAATTGAATAAAAATGTAAATGTTGCCGGCACACCACTGTCTACCAATGTCACATGCAAGGACAAGGAAAAACAAGTCTTTCAAGTTTACACTCACGCAGGTTTGGCCGTGACCTTGGTTACACTTTTGTAGCTACATCATTAAAATTGAATGGGGACATTTATCTTCATGTTAGACCTCCCAACTACTATCGCGATTGAAATAAAAGCAAAAATGATATGACATTGCATTTCATTATATATTTTTTTAGATAGCGTTCATCAGACGTACAGCATTTCAAAGATAATTCATCACGTTTCATATTAGTGGCTGTGTGACTGAAGATAGAGCAGGTTGTCCACTAATTAGAAGGTCAGTGGTTCTTAGACATGTCTTAGTGTCACTTAACCAAAGATTGCCCCATGACGCTTGTACTGTCAGTGTGTGAATGAAATGTATGAGTGACAGAGAAGTGCTATGTGTGTGAATGCATGTGAATAGTGTAAAGTGGTCATTACGAATAGGAAAATCCAAAATCCAATCAGTCCCTCCAGGTGTTCCTGACATATCACATTCCCAATAATATGAGATCACTATAACCTTGACCTTTAAACACACAAATCTAATAAGTTAGTCTGTGAGTCTATTGGGAATCTATTTTTTTACCAAATATGAAGAATTCTCTTGTGTCGTTCACGAGGCAAAAAATGTATTCCTTTCCATAATCAGCCTTATTATTGCCATGATTTAAAACACAGTAACTTTCCTCAGTCAGGCAGTTGTGGATGTTGCTTCTGCGGTTAATGGGATTTAAACATCTTAGCTCTATGAAGTCTGAACTTGTAAGTTGAACACTCGTGGATACAACATGGCAGAGTAGTTTGCCATTGGGACCAGCCAGACAAGCAGTGCTTGACCAGTTGAAGTCAAGTATAGGGTAAAGGTCAGCACATTCTCAGTAGCTTCTGACCCCTGCTGTTCGAAATGAGTGCTGTGTGAATGAGGTCAACTGAGCTCTGTGGTAGCTGCAATGTCAATCGGATTGCCAGGCTCTAACTGTTGGCGGGCCTTTTTTTGTCCAAAGGTACATGCAGTTCACACGCCTGACTGTCAATGCAGCCTGTGGATATTATATCAATTAGGGTTTGTTTGAGGTCTTTTCAATTGACTCCCAGGGCGCAAAGACAAAACTCACATGGCATAGAGGCTTGTTTGACTTATTTTGCTGCGGGTTATTTGCTGTGGTGATTGTCACAGCAAGCAGTTGATAGATGGAGAGAAATTCTGGTCATTTAGTTCTAAATGAATCATTACAGTTCTGGAAAAATTCACCCATTTGTTTACAAAAATATTGTTGGTACAATACAGATTTTTATGGATTTGTCTCATGAATGTGTACAAAAATTTGTTCATAAAGTTTAAGCAATTTATTACAGCACATTGGAATACAATAATATTTGTGTAAAAATACAGTGCTCTACTCAGATTCAGAAGATTAAAGTTATTTTTTATATAACATTGAGGTAACTGTGAAGAATAAGCCTACTGTTTTACTATATTTTTAAATTGTGATGAACTGATTTAAACCAGCAAATTTTTTTGTTCAAGGCTTTCAAGACCTAATCTTGTTTTTTCCACACTTAACATCACTTCTGTGATTAGAAGCTAAGAACAGTAAGTTAAAAAAAGCCACTTAACCAAAAACCATGTTACTAAAAGCCCAGATTAAAGAGTCATAACTCCTATTATATTGTTGTTTCACCATTTCTTACTTTTCTCACTTTCTTGTGTCCTATCAAACCGAATATGCACATTTTTGTTAGTTGAGTCAGAGAATTTCCACACAATTATATAATTTAACCAAATGATCCTTGATCATTTATAAATGTTGCAGAGTAGCAGTAGTAACTGAAGCATTTTAACAGTGGACCACATACCTGGCTGGTATCATGGTGCGCTTGCATTGGTATTGTCACAGCCTCTCTTCCTTTTTCTGGGCTCTGTTCATCTTGCCTGGTACTTGCATTGGACGTTGGTGTGTGACTGGTGCCGGGTTTGGAACAAGGATCAGGACTTGTAAAGGTGCTGGGATAGTAATCGACAACATCTCGAGTGCTCACACGGGTCTGTAGTTCTGCCTGTAAAATAAATCCATTGTACCTGAGATTAGATCAACATTGCTGTTACTGGATAAGATGGCAGCCCCACTTTTTCTATGATATAAAAATACGAAAATTTAATTAGTCAGCTGGTCTAAATTCCTCTGGAATGTTTCATCATATAAATCAGGCCCTTAGTGAATAGCTCAATTAACTGCTGAATGTTTATCCAGGAAAATCCACCTTCCATTTTTTGGGGATATTTTGACAGTCAAACCTGTGAATTCTGTGAAAGATACATTTTAATGTGTTTAATGGAAAAGTGTTAAAATAGTGGACCTTAAAGATGCAGTAAGGGACAAAAAAAAAAGAGTTATATAGTCCACAATGGATGAAATATATTTCAGTACTCTGTTGAAAGCTGGAAAATAAGATGCAATATGGGAGCCAACCTGATTTATGTATGTGTTCATAGCAGCTGAACTTGTATCTGTATCTTGCAGGGATTTCTGTCGCTATGGAATCAATTCTGGGACCTATAACAAGTTTCTAACCAAGCAAGTCCCACTTAATGTACACTGATGACATGGAGGTAATGAAATGATGACATGACGGCAGTGAAATAAGGCCACTCAGCTGCCATGAACCCCATTTAGAGGGTACAACCTAATCAATTTAAGTGCTTATCCCTACATCAATGGCATAACCTTGAAAGTCACAATGATAACCTCAATTTTATACAGTAAAAGCGTGTCTTTAATTTATGGAAAGGAAATCACATGGAGACAGTGGGACGACTGTGACCATGTCTTTCCCAAAGTGTCTCTGTTGTCCTTGTTTCCTATGTGTCTTGGCTTCATCGGTGTGTGTGTCTGTGCCATTTTTCCCAGTGCGTCCCCCCCCACCGCTCCATCAACCTTTGCCAATCGTCCTGAAACAATCCACTTTTCCTAACCACCTTCTTTGGGTTTGTGTTTGGGTCCAGAAATAAACAAACAGGAAGACACTGTATCACATGACTATATTGACAGGCCACCTCCTGTCGTTTGCCTTTAAATCTCATACTAATTCAGCCGAGCAGTAATACAGATGTATTAAAACACTTCCTTCCATTGCACATCACAAATACACCATTCCTGCTTTTCTTCTTTGAGGAGAAAAAGAATCCTTCACGATCAGTAAACCGGTTTTAATTAGTCGTATCTCCGTAATTATGAACCAGTGAAAATGGGTAGCACACTGCATGGGTGCTGATTGAGCTTCTCTGTACCATAGGCTGAACTCATTATTCTGTTCCATTAATCACCACTGACCATGAAGGCTGCTGAGGTTAACCAGACTGTTGACTGTTATCCCGTCCTTGAATGTGTGCAACAGACACACAAAAACAAAATGGAGCCATAGCTATGTGGATGACAAGAGACAGTGAGATCTTGAGAGGGAAAGATGCAGTGTTTAAACAAGGTTGCAAGGCTTCATTTTATGACGCACTTTATCGCTGTTTTGTTCGGTCACCTTGGCTGCAACTCACTGATTATAATACTAGATGGATTGTTTTTGCTTAAGTAAAGTAAAAAAAGAATGCTTCTTTTAATATAAATGTTTCCACTGCTGGTTAATTACTATCTCTCATAGACATCTAAAGGAGAACAGAGAACAATTGTGGTCATTATATGCAAAATTGCAGTCTGAGGACTGTATTGACAGGCTGCCGTGCAGAAAAGCTAGTGGACAACAGACAAACAAAGCCTATCAGCCTTTTTGTCTGGGGTTAACATAAGCAACAGTGGGGAACTTGCTTACAGTGTTTAGGAACCAATAGAAATGTGTGTCGTGGAAAAGATAAAAGGCTTATACTTTCCGAAAGTACTTCTTTAAAAAACAATATTTTTTAACATCATCTTGTGTTTGTATGTTGTATATAAGGTAGCTTACAACTTAAGCTACCAAGAGCAGGCTACACTAAGAAAAATGCAACTGATACATCCCATTCTCTCCCATCCATGCTCTAGTCAAAGGTACCCCTTTAAATCAGCTATTGCACTACCTCACAACTGCTAGAAGATTACTTTTCAGTAACTCGCCCAATAACTTCTGGCTATCGACACTTCTTCTTCCTAATGGTTTCTGCTGCAACAAAGTTAACCACTGAGACTCCAGAAGTCTTTTGTGGACTCACCATTTTCTGGTGAACTATCCCTTTAAGACTCAGGCACAGTAAGAGCACTTGCAGAGTTGGTTCGTGGCAGACAGGCAGGCCAACCAATCATTTGATTGATCATATTTATTATAGTCCTGCGAGGACGACAGACACCAGATTGTTTTTCCCAGATGACTTTATTTATCAATGGCTGTCGGGAACAAATTACTAACCCTGCCTATAACTGCTGGTTTGTGGAGTAGATTGAATTAGTGACGTATCAGCAGGTATAAGAGAAGTATAACCATTTCTATGTTGTTAGCCCCTGAAATGAACCCTGTCACACCTTCACAGAGATTCACACTGTCCGACAAGCGGCTACAGGAAACAAGCAGCCAACCCTTCCCTGATCCTAACACCCTCTGATCACCAAGTATTACATCGCATGAAGTTTTAAATCAGTACAACTGTTGAAGCCATCCTTCTTACTCTGTCTCTCCTTCTCTTCTTTGTCACCAGCCAATAGTGTCATGTGAACGTTTACATGGACTCAGTCTAGGAGTTTTTCCGATCTTGCAGAATTATAACCCTTTCTGAGGGTGTTACCGATCATACAGTCACACAGCCATACCATCTTCTCACAAGGGCCAAGAGAGTTGAGGTGTAACAGCAGACAGGACTTTGAACTTTTCTCTCCAGCTTTGTGTTTTTGTTCTTAAAAGATTTTTTTTAGCGACTTCTCAAGTCAACAAATAATTTCAACTATGTGAATCCCTCTCAAGAGACTGATCCAGACACTGAAGGGTTAGACAAATGGACCTGTTTGTATGTTGTGTGCTTGAAAAGAATCTTTCACCTAAAATTAAGTTTGGTTGAAAGTCTGAGATGTTCAAATTGCACACAACAAATGTTATCCTTTTCTAGAGCTTGAAAAAACCAGAGGGGTCACTGCTCCACCAACAGTTACTTATTTGATGGGTCGATGGGTAGTAGCAGCAACATGCAGACCTACTGGAAGAACACTGACTGGATTGCTGTTTGCTAAACTGACTTGTTACAACTAAATTCATTTGACAGAATACAAGGGAGTTACCTCATAAAAATAATAAGACTAGCATTGTTTGATCTGATTTTGATGGCACAAACTCCTGTGAGTTTTTAGATTATTTTTTTTTGAAGAAATGGGCCACAACATCACATTTCAAAGGCTAACATACGCATTGTAGCATCCCCACTGCCTGCATGTGCATCAGCTCTTATATATTCATGGATCAACCGCCTGTATTTTGTAAATCTTGGATTCAAGCCACCGCATATTAGTTTCCTCCCCATCTAAGTGGGGCAACCCCTCACACGCCAGTTCCATGAGGATAGTCAGCAGTTGAACCAGCACCTTTGACTTGATTTCTGGAGGACAGGGAGAAATACGATTTCACTCCGCAGCATGCAAGAGATTCAGGGCTGGCTTTTCTTCTTCTCATGTGATCATGCTTGTCTCAGCACTATAGCAAATGCTCTGACTCACAACCCCCTGTCTGTCATTTAACAATGCTACAGCTCCTTGTGGTTTCTATTACTAAGATAGGATGAGATCCCAACGATCCTGTATAAAAATTAAGATTAGATAGCGCCATCCAAGCTTCTCTTAGCTGCAGTGATTGGTGTGTGTGTGTGTGAGAGGGAGGTACACAGAGAGAGAAAGAGAAGATAGTGAGATTTTGTAACATTAAAATATGTTCAATGTATGTGATAATGTTAATTTTAACTGCATTATTTTGCACTTCTATAGTCCACTTATATGTAGCACTTTGTAGTTTGGCTTTTTTTAAACTAATGTACTTACATGATTCTTCGGGGTTGTACCCTCATGGCTGAATGCACTTATTGTAAGTCGCTTTGGATAAACGAATCAGCTAAATGATATGTAATGTAATAATGTAATGTACCGCACACAGGTTAGGCTAAATCTATCTGTGCCCGTGTGTGTGTGAGGCCGGACACACGGGCCGATGAGGTACTGATGAAAGCCCCAACACAGCATGCTGATGAAATTAATATTCTGTTTTTGTCTTCCTGTCTCTCTTTCTATGATTCTCCCTCTACTTATTCTTTCTAAGGCAAATGAAACAGGATTAGCATAGGGAGAGAGATGGCTGCGTCAGCTGCATGTGTATAATCCCCGGTTTTTATGTCCTGCCAAAATACGCAGTTTTGTGTGTGTGATTGAATAACAGAATGCAAGTTGGTGTTTGAGAGAACTTCCACCAATGCATCACTGAGTGCTGCGGCGAGGACAGAAGAGAGTGTTGTTTTGTCTTCACTGAATCGGTACAATGTGTGTACTGTTTGTCGCTGTCAGTGTGTGTGGCTTTGTTCCACCATGCTGGCTACCCAGTAAATACTAGTGTGTTGACTACGTAGAAGTAAGTCGGCACATTGACTACAGAAGGGCTAGTTTATCATGGGCTGTTCCAGAGTGTGGGTTCGGCCAGGTTTTGATAAAAAGATTGGGTTTAGAATGCTCATTTGTGTTGTTGGTGAAAAGATGCAATATGCATGTCAGAGGCAGGGTAACACAAACCGTGAGCTGCTCATATTAACTGCATCAGGCTCTGGTCAGGTTTGGAAACTAAAAACAGAATCTCTGTCTTGTTCTGGTGAGGCTGAGCTGGTTTTCTCTCAAGGTCGGATGGGTTCAGACAGAAAAAGGCAGCCCAAGCCATTGTTAATGCAAAAGCACAGAAAACAGCCTATGAAGCCACACAAAACAACATATAGCCTGACATACTGTCAGACACAAATGTGCATAGAAATATACAAAGAACATTTTGACAGGTAAACCATCAAAATGGAAATTCACACAGCCATAGCCCTGCACACACAGAAAGCCCATATGTTAGCGCGTGCTTCTAGAGGGAAATTATTGTGCCCAAGAAAACAATAACATGAATATTAGCTGGCAAAATCACACACATCCTGCGAGGCGAAAAGCAGTACAGCCAGCAGAAAACAGAAGATACACATAATTCATAAGTACATGGAGTAACTACATGAATCAAATACAACACACACACACACACACGCAGTGGAGAAAAACAACACAAGGGACTCCCACATTAAACAAGTTACTAAAGCTGCAAAGCTGAATATGGCCAGATATTAAAAAATATGTTTTTTCCTTGTCCTTCCATTTCCACTGTGCATTTGTTGCATATAGATACCTGTATACATGTTCGTTAAGTTCATACGTTAACTCTGGGTTTGACAACTGCATCATTTATGTAGATTTATGTACGACGATGTGTCACCAAGTGTCAAATTAAGAGTCATATTCTCAATTGATTGATAGCAGAATCTTGTTTTTCCATTTTATGGATCCAGCACAAGTGTGCCTGCTAAATTAAACTCTCTGCCATTGACCCGCTGTCTTGTCTCTCTGTCTTATCTTTGACTGAAGGCTGCTGTGGCTGGTCTTGGGTTGACTGCTGCCCAAGGCCTGTTTTCCGTCTCAATGTGAGTGTGTCATTGAGTCTCACAGTGTATGTGTTGTCCAGGTATTACTCATGTTGTGGGGACCTTAATCTGTTCACATAGTCAAGTTATGGGGAAAAAACAATCCCCACAACGTTAATAATTAAATTTGAGGGTGAAGATATGTTTTGAGGTTAGGGTAAGGTTGGGTTTAAGTTGAGGTTGGGGTGAGGATAAAGCCAGTGCTTAAGGTTAGAGTAGGTCTCCGGGGATTTAATGTTAAGTCAATGCAATGTCCCCTGAAGCCATGATGACAAGACTGTGCGTCTGTTTGTGTGTGTTGATGTGTGCGTGCATGCATACCAAGTGAGTTAGGGTGCAGAAGCAGAGAAAGGGGGAAGAAGAGGTTGTGAAGAAGTAGATACCAAAGCCAAGGATGCAAGAAAGGTAAAATAAAAAAAGAGTGAAGCAGAATGGGATCATCAGAGATATTATTGAAAGTATCTATGAAAGAGAAAGAGACAGAGAGAAACAGACAAAGATCAGGGTGAAAATCAACTTGACGCACATGGTAGCTTCCTCACCTGAATGGGGATCATTCTGTGGAGCTTCAGTGCCCCCTTCTGGTGAAATCTGGCAAAGCAGCCGATACAGTAGTGCTCCGTGCATTCAACGCAACTCTGCAAAACAGAGACACACCAGGCAAATAAATGGATGTGAAGATTTGTCCGTTCATGTGTCTGAGGCAAGCATTCAATTAAAAAAGAATGATATTGCAATTAAAATGTGCGGTATGTGCAATGATAGCAATGCACAAACAGTCTGCAGTAACGACCAGAAAACTCATAAAGCAATACTTCTCAAAGATTTAAACCTAAAGCTGGAGATTGTCTCTCTTCCTCTAAACTCAACCTTTCCAAACGAACTTTGAGAGGAGGGATGAATATTTAAATCGAATCTTTAGCAGGATGCTTCAAGGTGTTTGAGTGTGTGTGTGTGTGTGTGTGTGTGTGTGTGTGTGTGTGTGTGTGTGTGTGTGTGTGTGTGTGTGTGTGTGTGTGTGTGTGTGTGTGTGTGTTTGTTTTGTGGGTGAGTGAGAGTTAGCATCTTAAGGGAGGTCGTTATCATTTCTATCTGTGAAAATTTGGTCTTATTAGTGAGGGAGGGAGATAGGCCTAGATCAGGTGGAGGGAGAACACAGGCAAGAACACCAGGACTGGAGGCAGCGAATAAGAAGGGGAAATCGACAAAGGGGAAAGTGGGAGCAAGCACAGGAACAGGGCTCCTTAAAGTCTAAAAACAATAAACAGTAAATAAACAGCCGATCCAACTTTGGGTCTTTTCATATGGCATGCAGGTATTTTTTCTTTATGCATCATCAATACAGAATAAACTTTAGTGTAGTGGGATTTTAAGGTATGGTTGGTAGGTAGGGTTGGTCATTTGCTTCTGCAACCATTTCATTGTATTTGTTGAAATCCACCTCAAGTCCACCCCGATAGCCAATGATAAATTATGTCGTGGAGAAAAAAAGGGAAGAAGGCAGTGTCTCTCGCAGAACTGTGATAAACATATCAAAAGACCTGTCCGACTGCGTGCCATAGCCCGTGCTCTAATTGTGCATGACTGGAGCCCTCAGCCGAGGAGACGTGCATTGCGCATGCAGAGATAATAGCCAGAAGGGAGTCAAGGCTTCTAGCTGTTGTTGGTTAATGTGTGTCACGTGTTTTGGAGGCGTACCTTTCACAAGAGGGACGATGGGAGTAGTGGGATGTAAAGGTTGCATTTTTTTTTTACGTACAGCCTGCACGCGTTTCCAGAATTACAAGCCCGAGCTTTTACTGTTTTTGCTAACAGTACAATATATTTCTGGTTTAAATTACTTAAAATAGATAATTGAGCTAAAGTATACAATAAATTCCATAGAAATGGGTTGTATATTAAAAGAGGTCTTATCGTACAAAGTTTTACCAGCATATTATCTTTATTATGTATTAATTAATATATATATTTGTTACATTGTGGCGATCTGTTTCTGCTCTTGCACACATATCAGTGTGTGTGTGTGTGTGAAAATGCAAGTGCACAGCTGCTATATAGCCCTTTAATGGTCCCATAAACAAAGGCCTGATTTCCTCTATCAGCCTGAGGATATATTACAGAACGTCCCCAGGGAGTCGGAATCCCTCTCAGGCGGTGAGCGCCACATCACTGCCCTTGCGTGTGCTTCGCATTAAGGAACCGAGGATCTTTTTTTGCTTCGACAATTCTAGAACACTGCACAAGTGTGTGTGTGTGTGTGTATGTGTGTTTGTGTGTGCGTCTGTGTGTATGTGCACATGGGATTTTTGTAGAGTCATAGTTTAAAACAAGCCCAGATGTGTATATGACTATGAGTTTGTGAGTGTGCATTTATGTGGTTAAGTGCAGTTCCAGACATAACGGCAGAAACAGAGTCATAACACTCTCCTATATTGCCGTCATTATTGGGCACCGGGGCTGTCTGAAATGTGTGCATGTGTACACCAGTGGATTCTGTGTATCTGTGTGTACATTTAGCCCACACTACTACAAAAATTTCCATTAAGCCCCTCACTAAGGGGCACTGGGGGCACTGGAGCCTTCATTGGACGATTCAGCACCATCAGATGCACTATCAAGCAAATCACCACATTACATTTTACCACAATGTGTGTGTTGCACTTAAAAATACCTTACTCCAAAACAAAGTGGCAGAAAAATGGAGGCTGTCAGTTGAATCAGTTCAGTCCCGCCCCTTTCGTTCATTCCTTCTTTCAGTCTCTCTTTCTATAACTATTCCTCTCCTTCTCTGTCTCACTGTCTCTCAGAAGCATCATTTATTCAATACTAAACTTTGCTGTCAGAAATACGATAGGAATTACACATGAGTAGCTTAGGAATTACACATGAGTAGCTGAGGATTTAGAAGGCGGGGATGTGGGAGTGACTGGTCATCAAGCATGCATTACTCAGCTCAGTCTGCCACAGACTGCTATACACACATCCACCGGTATACATACACCGGGGCTTTTCATGTCTCGCTTTCTCCCTTCCTCTTGTTCACACATACAGTTGCAGACCACAGTCCCTCCTCTCAAGCAGCCGTGGCTGAAGAGAGCGAGAAAGAATAAACAACGGTGCCCTCAGAGGTCTCGGGTATCGATGAATGGATCAGGCTAAACTGTTATCAGTGCAAACACAAACACACGGAGAGACCCGACAGATTGGAAAGCGGAGGCACGGCGAGGCAGAGGCAGCGAGAGGAAAGAAAAAGACAGACAAAGATGATAGAGGGGCAGGAAAAAGAAAGACAAAATCAGGTAGGGATATAATAGAGGGGGGGGAAAGGGGAGGTTGGTGGGATGACAACAATTTGCGAGTGTGTAAGAGAGAAAAAAAAGGATAAACACATATTGCAAGGAGAAAGAGAAGAGGGATGGGAGATCAGAAAAGAGAAAGAGGGCGACAGAGGGGACAGTAAAGCACAAACAGATGGAAAATGATGGACAAGTAGAATAAAGAGAGAAATATACAGGCAAGTGACAGACTCAGCTGTCGGTGTAGGTCAAGTTTTTTGATTGCTGGTATTAATTTACAAATTCACCTAAAACATTTTATTTTAGCTCAGCTCATGAAATTATGGAAAAATTAAGAGCTCAATTAGACACCTGATGCCTCAAAAAAGATTAGTTTGTCTCATTGGACATTTTTTAAAAGGTATGCCCACAGGAGGCTGATGAGTTTTGGTCTGGTAGAAAGCACATACATTAAATATACAACAATTTCAGCCAAACAGTGTTGTTTGGGTGAGTTTGTGCGCATTTACCAGTCCAGCTGTCTTGACTTCACACTGTCCACAGATTGTTCCCGTTAGCCTGTTTTTTCTTATCGTCCGAGGACCAATGGTAGGAGGCAGAGGGGGCGGCTGAGGCTGGACTAAAAAGATCAAATATTCTGTTCATTTAATATCACTGACATTTAAAGATATTTGTCTGATAATAAGGTAGAGACGAGCACAGAAACAGTTTATACAAAACATTTTGACACGAACCAGACGTGTATGTCGTTTCTGTGCAAAAAGCAAACTAGTTGCAATCTTCAGCCACAGGGGTCAAAAGCATTTCATACACCAGATAAAATCCTTATAAAGATACATTCACGGTTACTATATAGATTTAATAAGTTTAAATTGTTTTGCTTTTGCATGTTCAATACGTTACTACTACTGCCAAGTTCTGGTACTGGCTAGAGATCAATCTTTAACAAGAGAACTGTACAGATTGGCCTCTGCTATGGCAAGTATCCAACTTATTGAAGTCAACTGTGGGCGAGGCACCCTGCTCCAGTTAGCAGGGTGGTGCCCTGTAGCTGCTCTTGAATGCTAACATCATCATGGAGGGTAGAGAGGATTTCAGAACAAGGTAGTCTATCAAAGGACCAATGGATTTTGGAAACACGTCCGTGCGAGGTCTGGACCAGGTTGTGCAAACTACTCACCTGTCAGCGGTTCATTCTTCAGCATTCGGATCCTCATCTTGCCTGCTGACAGCTGGGGAGGGGACAGGGAGGGTTGGAGTGACCTGAATTTGTATGGATGTATGTGACCTATTTCTAAATTTGCCCTTTGCTACATTTCTTTAATGTGCAAACAACAAAATAGATGAATAAAAACTTGCTACATAAGAGGTTCTCTAACATGTATTGAGTCTGTGTCATAAAAATCTATTCTTGATTACAGCCCTGACATGTTGTCAATCTGGTGACAATTTACTGTAAATACTACAATTTAAAGTGTCCTTGAATGTACCACAGAAATTTAACCTTCTCATTTTAGAGTTTACATTTTGTTACAAATTACTATGCCGGACATTACAGTTATTGCCTCTCAATGAGAATCCGTATTCTCTACAAGGGGATATTTAATAGCAGGGGCTGTCCTCTGCTGAAATTAAAATGATGAGAATGAAATCATTCTCGGTCTTCTTCACTCTAAGGCAGTACTAAACTAGATCTAGATCTATGGTAATAACTTCAAAAATTAAGCTCCTGGGTGCAAAGTGCAATCTTATCTCAAGCAATGCTTGGTGTCCTTGGTGTTTTCATGGATGGACATATATTTTTTATTCACATATGGGATATATAATGGACATTTGAAGACATCCCTAATAGTGCATGTAACTGTTAGCAATCAGGCTTAACAGGGAGTATATATATATATATATATATATATATATACACAAAATTAACACATCATAAAAACATCCATAGATTTGTCCTGTACCTTCTGGAGTCTGTTCTCCTTGAACTTCTTTGCGCTGTTTGAAGAACCACATTGTCCAGACGACCATCTAAACCCTCCTGAATGCCTGCAGACAGAGAAAATATATGTCTTTCTTTGGTAATTATCAACAAAATGCAACACAGAGTGTTGCATTTGAGTTTATATAATTGATAAATCCTAGTAGTACATGTTTAAATAGTTTAACATGACCGCAGTGACTGTGCAAGACCCAACAAAAACATTCTCAAACTGTGAAAGAATTGCAAGATTTGGCAACAACTGCAATGAAAGAACTTTTGCTACAGAATGAATTTGTATAACAATGCCAGGCTTTGAAAAGAAAAGCAACGTGTGTGAAAGAAAAATAAATATCAGCGTAAAAAAAGGCATAACATGATTTAATCCAAACTACCTCAACCAAAATCCAGGAAAAGGTGGTCCTTAAGGTGCCAAGTATATGCAAAGGGACACACACCTTTACCTCCACAACAATCTAACTTTGGCAACATAAATGTACACATCACACAAGAGGTTAGTAGAAAAACCTACTTAAACCTCAACAGACACAGACATAGGTGCAGATGCAAATGCAATAACCTTTTCGACACACATGCAGGACGCTCCTGTCAGCACCAGAAAGTGTAGAAGTGGAGAGGAATCCTCATTTTGACATGAGTTATTCATGCTCATGTTGTTGAATTATTTATGCTATTTATGCTATTGTGATGTCTGGCTGTCTTTGAAAGAAGTTTATTTTGGATTGAGCTGGCAGTCTGTCAGACTCGATTTGTGTGAGTGAGAGTGTGTCTGACTCTGTGTGTGTGTACGTGTATGTGTGCGTGTTAGTGTGTGTGTGTGTGTGATGACAAGAGTTGCCAACACCCCTGACACCGTTGCTGTGCTGCGCTGACACTGAGGGTGGGCGTCAGCTAATCACACCGGCAACATCACCTTGGCAACTGGACTGTCGCTATAGGGAGACAGTTGAGGCAAACCCCTGTCTGCGGGATGACAGGGTGTCCCCTCAAGACAGGCAACCTGGAGAGATAAAGTGTGTTTGTGTGTTGGTGTGTGTGTGTGTGTCTCTCACAATCTAATCCACGCAGACTCACGCTCAGTTACATTTACTGAGCTACTGTACACGTATGAGTAAACACTCACTTCAAAATAATAAAGTTTATTTATTTATAATAAACAGAAATGTTCCCACGCACACAAAGTACATCACAACTACTTCTTTTCCAATGCTTTCAAATACCAAAGCAGCCTATGTTTGTGTGTGTGTGTGTGTGTGTGTGTGTGTGTGTGTGTGTGTGTGTGTTTGTGTGTGTGTGTTAGTGTGTGTGAGAGAGAGAGACAGAGAGAGAGTCTGATCCAGCAGTGTGGAAAGAATGTCATGCTGTGACCTGACAACCTGATAATGAGGAAAAAAAATACACGAACTTACACTCACACCTATTCACAGACTATCACTATCACACATGATTGATCACAATTTGCATATTGTAAGCGAACATCACAACACCAAATGCCACCTCGTCAAAAAATATTAAAGTCAAGTTCCAAGCAGACAGAATGCAGAGTTCGTTACGTCGGCTCAGGGCTACTCTATATTTCTAAATGATAAACAGATATAATGCAATGAAAGCGAGTGAAAACAGCAAATGTTTAATGCTAACCCAGGACAAACACCAGCTGTCATACCTGGACACATTCAATCCTGGCAAAAACAAGACAACACATAAACACACCCACGCTTCTCACCCAAAGGATGAAATAAAAACATCTGTGCCCCCCCCCCACACACACACACACAAATGCACACACACACACACTTTAAGGTCTCTTGCCAAAATAATTGTGTCTTCTCTGGATTCCCTCTCTCCCAGTGTGAGACAAGAGGAAAGGTCAAAAACAGAGAGGGGTAAGTCAAAAGTGCAAGCGAAATAAATTTTTTCTCAAAGATGGTTTCTGATATTTTAGACGGCTCTTATCAGACTGATGTTCAAGTTTAGTTTTAATTCATTTTCTGATGATATAAAAACAAGGTGAAAAGTCATGTTTGACAGCTGGGACTTTGATTGGTCATTGGCATGTATTGGCAGGTCCTCAATCCCGTCAATAACTCAATCCCCAGATGGCTAATGTACAAAATCTGGCTCCAAATGACATCATTGGCACAAATGGCATCATCAGTACTATTGGCTTCATTTCTGGATGGTGGAAGAAGTTGAGAATATGTCATCCATATTTCTATACCGTCTTTGACTGAGACCGAAAATAAATTGAATCCTATAAACACAAACATAATCACTTTTTAGTCCAGCATGAACAATGCTGGTTGCAGGCGAATGCATCTGCATGGTAGACATAAATGCTACAGACTGAAACTAGTGCTACAAGCAGAGAAATGAATGAATCCAGCACACACGTAGATACAAAAATGTGACGAAAGAAAGAGTCAACAGAAAGAGAAGCACAGCAGTGAGAAAGCAGAGGACGCCAGAAAATGGAAACCTCAACTGTACTTAAGGTAAGAGCTAGTGTCTGTAAGCCATGCAGGACTAAAGACAAAGCTACATTAAATCGGCAGGCCAAAACAGAGAATGATGAACTGCTCTCGCCCCAAGCTGCCGGTCTGGCTTTATTATCGCCTGTGTGCTCTTCAACAAACTGATTATACCGCACCTCCTCTCAGCAATGTGAATTTGTTCGTCTATCCTTTAGGATGCCTACTTGAGGGTGTTTGTGTGTGTGTGCGAGTGTATCCCGACACTAAGACAAAGACGGACAATTCACCTAGGTATCGGGAGCACTGAGATCTAAAAGATAAATCGAGAGAGGAAAAACACAACACATGGTGCACATTACACAGACACACGGTACACTCCACAGCCTGAGAATAAATAACAGCCTGAAGATCTACAGCAAAGGCGCTTCAAACATACACCCACATGTTCTGAGAGGCACAGAGGACATCCAGGTAACCTTCACATTATTCACCAGAACACCTGATTAGCTGCCAGACCTCCTTCCGCGTCCACTTTTTCCCATGTCAGTCAGAGGAGAAGTGATAAGAACTGTTTCCTCTTTTTCATTAGAGGCTTACAAATTAATTGATTCAAAGTGTTAAGCTGGATTTCACATCTAAAGGACTGCTGCATCGCTACAAAGCCTTCAGATAAAAGACAGGAGGAAGTGAAGCCACATTAACGTGAGTGTCAATTGTAAAAGCCTGACAGGACATGTGGATCTGTTTTATTTTAGCACTCGATAATGTAATTTAATCCTTGACTGCCCAGCTTCAATTCTAGTTCAGGTGTTTTCAGCCACATCATGTGTCCAACAAACTTTTTCTTCTACCTTCCATTTTAATCGAACAAACAACAAAACAAGCCGTGTTTTGGAAACAAACTGATTAAACAGTATGGCAGGAGGGTACACATGAAAGACAGCAGCACAACTTATCATCTGACTCATGTCACCTGATTTAAAAGACTTGCTGTAAATGACAGAGTGCATTATTCCCCTCTTGAATATTAACAGTAAAAAACTTTTTATATGGTACTTTTCTTAACACTGCTAATAAGTTAAGTCCCTTAGAAGGAAAAGAGGGGGTTAACGGTTCTATTACAGTTGCACTCTCCTTGACATCAGCTCTGCACATTCCACGTCAGACCTCATACGGATGGCGCTATCCGGAACTAAAGCTACAATGTCCTGGACATGAGCATTCCCATCTTACGCATTTAGAGCCACAGTTTGCGCAGGAGCAATTGAGTAGTAGAGTGAGGTCCCGGCCAATACACATGCACTAATTGCAATTCAGTCTCAGCTATCAATCATGGTGTTTCACCTCATTTATATAGCATCACATACATAATTAAAGTCAAATTAACATGTAAACAAACATCAACCACAATAAAAGAAAGGAACCATCTTTGAGAAAAATTGATGTGTACTTAGAATTATTAGATGCCCATGTTTCATCCGCCAACATGGAGGAGGCAGGGTTTATACTGCAGCCGGTCACCAGGTGGCGATGGAGACTATTGACCATTCATTCCAACCAAGTCTACGGTTCAGACTGATTAGTGACATCACTGAAAAAAAAAATCACTGGAGCATTATTAATATAAGGCAGCCTTTTTAAAGTATCATTCTTAGTTCTAATAAAATATTAATCTTTTTCAGTTAGCTCTCACCTGCGAGTATTTATTCTATTTACACTTTGTAACTGAGGCAGCCGAGTCTTTCTCCTTCACCTTCACTCACTCCGTCTCGCATATACACATATCCCCACTGCGCTCCACTTCTTTCAAGCTGACGCACACAAATATAAAATCTTTGTCAGGTCGGTCAAGACATGGGACTCGGGCGAGACTCCTGTCCTGTCGAGATCAATGTGTCTTTAGAAATTAAGGAACACTAAATAGATTCAGCTGAAAAAAGGTTGTAGTCACACCCTCTGTAGCCTGCAACACAAGGGCCATTAATTATGGAGACTAGTATCAAAAACGCACGAAGGCAGACACACACACGCACACACGTTGTCGTATCTTGGGGTCGGCGGAGCGCTAAATGTTGCAGTATTTCAGTGTGACAGGAAACACTGTGTTTATGTGCTTATCGTTTGTGCTGCCGGGACAAGATGGCCCTATCCCCATGCTGATGTATGGCTTCTTAATTACTGATAAACAAAGTAGTATTCATAGAGTAGGACATATACACACACACACAACACATAGCCTAATTCATTACGATACTAATATATTTTGGGGATAATGTGTAAATCTGAAGCAAGCATTAAAAATGTGTAAAGAGCGTCTCATCATACCTCAGCTTTAAATCACTGATGCTGTAATGAGCGCCGCTGCCTGTAAATGTGTGTTTGTGTGCATCGTTTTCTGGCTGTTACTATCTGGAAGTGTCTGTGTCTAATATAAGAACTCTGCTTCTCACTAAAGCTGTCTCTGAGTTATGTGCTCATATATTGTGATATACACCCCTATTACATTTTTCAACATAACTTCACATTGGGTAACACATCTCTGAGTCATTAATGGAATTAGATGAAATGGGGTGAACTTGGAATGGAGAATAAAACAATCACATTAATAACTAGAGTTTGTTTTCATCACACAAATTAATTTCCTGCCCACACAGGCAAGAATGCCCCTCAATCTGAATTTGCTGGATAATAGTCACAGTATTGGACCAGGTACATACGCTGTAATAAAATGGTGAGGGGAAATAAATGCTATTGTGTGTGTGTGTGCGAATGTGTGAGCTGTCAAATCCAATTAAAATGTATTTGAGGATGTGCATGTAAGATTTTCTAATTTTAATAGTCTCACACACACACAACAGTTATGGCCCGATATAAATTTGCAGCAGCATGTGTTTGTGTGTGGCTGTGTGTATATGCCAGTGTACTGGACCACAACTGCAGGGCCAGCCCTATTAATGTGAATGCCCCTGACTGACTGAGCGATGAAGTTACACCACTGGTCACCCAGCTGACTGTTGGAGTTTCCCCCACTGGCCTTCATTTTTATGAAGTCTTAAGAGGAGCGATTATAGGCAGTGTTGTCAACTTGGCACTTTTGTTGCTGGATCCTGACTTTTCAGATATGATGGGGTTTTGTTTTCAGCAGTTGAGCCATTCCACAAGAGTTTTTAACAACATCCTTTTGTTTGAGTATGAGCTGGTCCCTGTTAAAGGTCCCATCGCATAGAAAGTGACTTACCAGTCATATTTGATATTTGATTATAAAGCAGGTCTGGGTGCTATATAAATACCATGAAAGTATTAAAACACTTGAAATACACACATCCTGTTCCCACAAACAAACGATTAGGATATCTGTAGGAAAATACAAAAGAAAAGGAACAGCCCTCTACTACTGTATGCCCGCCCAGCATGAACACCCAGTCCCACCGTTCAAACTTGCTATTATTAGTTTTGTTCGGCCTCATTTCAGTTTTTAATCTGATTAATTCCTCTACCAGATGTTGCATTATTTTTTATCTCTATGTTTTAAGTTTTTATTTCTTTTATGAGTTTAACTTGGAATGAACACTGCCCAATATTATACATGTTTCTGAGAAATATTTAGAAGAAATTAAATACTTCTGGTATTTTATTGCTTACATTTTAAGTCAATCCCTCCATGCTCAACATTCACTCTCATTAGTGTCTTTCACTTGCGGTTAACATTGCTGTCCATTAATGACAGCGAATGGGAAATAGGAGGAACTTCTGATACAAGTTGTCAGGACCAAGTGTCTGTAGGGCTCCACTGACCTTTAGAATAATCCACTAGATGGGTGAGAGCCTACTTTATCTATGAGTGGCTTTTCAGATTTTCTGACTTCTCCTTTTTTCCCTTCAGTCGCAACCTTTCCATGACCTTTATGGGAAGAGAAGTCATTGACCGTCCCCCTATCTGTCATCTAGTCACCTCCTCCATCTCTATAACTCTCTACGTCCATTGCTCTGCTGCAGCTGATGCAGTTTTCTCCCCCACCTGGTCTACCTCTGTCACTGTCTCTCCATAACTCACTAGCTCTCCTCCCTATGTGATTAGCTCTGACATTTTGAGATTCTCTCATATATTTTTCTTCATGGAAACTCTGCAACCAACACAGTTTAGAAATCAAGAGGACGGAGGGGATTTCTGAAGCTAAACCTTAGGTTTTGTAAAAAATACGCCAGCGAATTATTATTATCTGTTGGAAATCTTTCATGACAGTGTTATCTTAACAAAACCAACTTCTAACTGATCTATTTCCAACTTTGTTTCACGTTTCAGTTACAACGTCTATTTAATGTGATTTTTAAGCAGACAATGACAGTTATGGATGAATTATGTAACCTGGACAGTCAGACACATGGACAGCTCCATCCATTCATGCCGATAGTTGGATTCACATAAAATCCCACACAAGTAACTTTCATCACCACAAACTAATAACAAACACGTGATGGAAAGCAGACAACACATGGAGCAGTCAAATCACTGGTGAAGTAAGTTGAAACTTAATTCAGGAAAGTGAATCCCGCCCCCCCGTGATTTCTGTTGTATCAGCTGCAGCTCTTCCTGCCCATTTTACTTCACGTTTCTCTCTTTCTCTCTCCTCCCTCCCTTTTTCACTCACCTCATATCCTTCTTCAGCTCTCTTACTTCCATTCTCACCCACCCACTAAAGTCTGCCCCGGCTCGTCCTCTCCACCTCTCTCTCTCCTTTCTCTTCCTTTTCTAGTGCACTGACTGTGATACTGATACGCACCCTCTCTCCTCCTTCTCTTTACTCATGCTCTGTTTCAGCTGTTGCAGTTTCTCTTCCATGTCTTTGCTCTCCAGGGACAGAGTCACCGTCTCCATCTGTAGCTCTTGCAGGTTCCTATGGCAACAAACACACACATATATGCAATCAATCAACAACGATCAATCATACAAATGACCTGCTCTTCCAGATTGGACATCCAGGCTTTTATCAATATGTTCAATTCATCTGCTGCACTAATAGATCCCTGTTGCCATGACTGATCCATACTTTAATCAATTAGTCACTGGATCAGGATACCACCCAGCAAGCCATCAATTCAGTCAATTACCTGTTGGCAAGTGAGAAACTACAGTGGAAGGTTGGACTCAATTTTGCACTGGTCAGTTATCAAGGGTAACAAATACAGAGCACTGAAAACTATCAGAATCCCGGTGACAAGGTTTATCTTGTCCAGAACTCCATTCAGGTATAGATGGTAAAAGTGTGGCAGCGAAGAAACCCTAATGGGCTTCTACCAACTGCCTTAAATCAAATCATTGATCCTATCTCATCTTACCTGGCATTGAGTTTGACGGATTTGGCCTTGCTGTTATGAAGCACCACGAAGTCATTTAAATTCATGTCTCCTCTGTCTGTGGGCTCTGGTATTCCTCCGGCGTATTTCTCTGCGCCTTTTACAAAGAGTCTCTTCTGCAATAAAAACCCAACAGTAATGACATAAAACAGGCTATCATGCTGGGCCCCGGCTAAATCACACAACGCCATAAATTAATACTGCTGCAATGAAATGAGTAAAATAACAGCGAGAGATTTGCACAAATGTGCGAGAGGCAGTTAAAAGAAGCCGTCCGGTGTGTTTAAATTGGGTCTGGCAGACGTATGTGCTTGAAAAAAGGAGAGAAACTCTTTAAAATCAGCAAAAGCCAATTACGGATTTTATACGGCGAGGTAGCCACACCTCCTAGCAACTCAACCGATAGCAAAGTGACATTAGGTCGGGGTGAATGGCTACAAAAGGTTTCACTCAAGGTGGGTAACAAGGAACCGGCACCTGCATCAGAACATTGATGAAATGAGAAGTTTCATGATGGCCACCTGACCTTTTTTACCGTGTCACAACTGAAAAACCACTGATGTAAGTGACCTTTAAGAGTCCATTGAAGCTCTATCTGTGAGCCATTGCGCACAATACCAGTGAATAGGATGCAGCCTCGATCATTTTGATTGTTATTAAGTATATCTGCGCTTTTCCTGCCATGACCTCAATCATCTATTGTAGACACTCAGATGACAGACACACTCTGGTATACTGCACATACTGAAGGTTTTAGTGTCTTGATTCATGGCCGGGGCGATGGAAACAAAAATGATGTCATGACAAAACATTTCCAATCGGACAATATCCATAATTATCATGATAAACTAACATTATTATTTATTTCAAGTGTAAAGACAGATTCTTCCTCCAGAGACTCTTCTTTGTGGGCTGAGAATGACAAACACTCGTACTCCAGTACTCACTGTCCTTGCACAATTGATATTCAATTATACATCAATATTTTCTATTTTGGTTATATTACTATTGATGAAAATTATATTGTAAAAGTCATTGTTATTGTTTTATTGATCATCTAAAATTTGGTCTTAAGCTTGTCAAAGTAATAGCTTCAACACAGTGACTCCAGATGTGGGAAAAAACTTCCTCATAACCATTAAAGGCAGGTTTTCATATATATATATACATTATGCTCAGACTTCATACTACATACAGATGTTGGAAGATGGAAAATGTGGCTAAATTGAGCAACGTAGAAATATTTTTAATTATAATTTTGTATGCAACAGTATCACAACTACCATCATTACATCAATTACATTTCACAACTCCATCCAAAAAGAGAACTAGATAATTAAAATGTCCCCTTACTTCCCTAAGCAATAGAGGTCCAACGAAAAAATGTAATGGCGTGTATCCATCCCCTGACAGGTTGTGATAGATATTTGTAATTTACACATATAATTGTGTTTTTTGTGATGAAACAGGAACCACTCTATGGCTCTAAATATGCATGAATGGCTTTCCTACAACATTGTCAAACTTGAAACCTTCCCCAAAAAAGAACACTATCATTTATAGACTTGTCATGGAAAATTTGAAAGATCGCTTCCTGGTTAATGTCATTCTCCTCACTGGGAAACTTTATGTTCACAAATCTAAGAACCCAATAGCGAAATCTAAAATTCTATATGTTTCATAATGAACTTCTATTATCTATCAACGCCCTGAAACTCGTGAAAAATTTTGCTTCATAGAGAAATATAAAGCCCACGCCCTTTTAAATGCAACTTTATAACTTGTTTTACTTGTGATTCATTTATTTCATATGTGTTGCAAAAAAATGTCTCTTAACTTTATTCATCCACACAGCTGCACCTGTCCTTTATCTGTAACACTGTATTCTGATCTAAGTGCCATGTTGTTTGTGTATTTAAACAAGAAAAGAGCTACACAGCTATCTAACATTAGCATACACTGAGGTTAATGCAAACAGGAGAAGTCGATGTAATGGAGTAGATAAAGTTACCGGAAACACACCTCTATGGTTTCAGCACCTGTGTGATGACGCCAACACCCCTGGAGAGTTCCTCAGAGCTGCTAGTCAAGCTAACATGCTAAAGGCTTGCTAACGTCCCACTGCTAAGAGTGTGGAGCTCACCTCAAACTCTCCGTGGCTCGCCTGGGTTTCTCGCTTTTTTAACGCACTTCTCTGTCTTCACGTTCGACTCAGCACGTCACTAGTTATCGCTTTACAGTTGAGTATATATATTATATATAATGATATTGAGTCGACGTCACGCTCCTCTCCCTGAGCCCGCAGCGTCCGTGTCAACCTGCCGTTGCCGTGACAACCGACCAACCTCCCGCAGCTCTCGCGAGAGCCCCGCACCCGCCGAGATGACCGGAAACGCGTTACTTTGTTTTTAGGAGCATTTCCCTGTTCCAGGATCTGTTGACTAATCTTCAACTTAAAAAAAAAAAAAAAGAGTTTGCAATTGTTTGTTCGCAGGAATAAACATCTGATTCAAAGACGTGGAGTCCCCTGTTGGCTCAGTAATCACAGGCAGCGGGAATTTCCTATTAATTAAAATCCTCACAGCATCAAGATACATTTTAGAGCTTTGATTAGAGCTTTGAACCCTCCTTATGTTTTTTTTTTTCTCTTCCTCCGACAGGCTCCCGAGTTGTCTTTAGTTATCCGGGAGGATGTTGTTTAGATCTTTCATGTTGACAAACATTGGAGATCAGAAGCTAAATAATTTCCCATTAGTCCCATAAGATACATTTTTGTGGGGATGTACTTGATGAGAGGGACGTAGTGTGTGTGAGTGTGTGTGTGTGCGTGCGTGCGTGCGTGTGTGTATGTGTGTGTGTGTGTATGTGTGTGTCCGCAGGAGTGTTTGTGTTTGTTTGTTTACAGGGAAACCGAGCCCAGATGAATTTGTGTCATGGTCCACGCTCCAGTCTGCCAGTGTTTTTCCGCCTCCCTTGTGTATCCCGTCGGTCTCTGTGTTTGTGTGCATGGTGTGTGTCAGTGCTGAGGGAGGCTGGTGCTTCTCACTGTCTCTGGCTCCTTGTTGTGTGATTATCTGCACATGCACCAATGATCGACTCAGTCCAGCAGCACATGAACCTCATTCACAGTTTGGTACCAAGCTCTCAAACCTTCAAATATCCTTGTGTTTTTGCTTGAGGTGACATTTTACTCCTTGTGCTTCGGGTCAGGATCACCTCCTGCTTACCTGTCCCCCTGCCACCTTCACTTAGCTCATCATCCCTGTCCACCTCCGCCAGCCCCCAGGCTCCCTCAATCCTTTGCTCCACCTGCCATGCAGCTCCTTCGTCCCCATTCAGCTCAGCTCTGCCATCCCCTTCCCCCTTTGCCCTCTGTTTTGTTATAAGTAATGCATATTAGTTCATACGCAACACCTAACAATCAGTATTCACTTACATAAAAGACAGTTGTAACATAAAACAATTTTCAAATCTAAAAAATGTATAATGATTTGCTTGGAATTTGACCATTTTGCTATAAAGTTATGATTTTTAAAAACATCTGTTTTATGAATCAGTGTTACACATCATCTCAATAAAACCATATGTGCAAAATGTGACTGTGTGAGATTATTGAAGGAATTCAGGCTAAATGCTTTCCTTGATCAAGCCAGCAATGCATTTCTGTTGGAGCTCTGGCTGTCAAGTAAATTATCCAGAGGTTGTATCTTACATGACATTTTATTTATCTTCATATTGTGCAGTTTTAATATAAATCCTTTTTATGACTTAAAAAAAAAAAAAAATCAAGCCCAGACATGAAATAAAATTCTGGGAAAACCAAAAAAAACAGTGTTATCATAAATACTGATTGTTTGGAAGTGTGCATTATTAAAATCCCATTATCATTTTGGGGATAATTATGAAAATTTGCCCTGTGTTGAATGCCCAACTCTGCCTCTCGCCAATTGTCAGCTAGGAAGAAGGGCCTGTGGCAGAAATGTTCACCGGGAGGTATTTCAAAAGTTTGCAGTAGCCTCAACTGGAGTTTGGAGATTCTTCTGTCTTCTGGGATCCGTCGTTTCTGTCCAGCACCTTCTCAAATTTGGATAAAAGGATAAGGACTATAGATTAACAATGAGTGGAGGGATTGTGAAATTTCTCTGTGGTGCTCTGAATACATATGAGCCTGAGACAACTATGCAAGCCTGTGTGTGTGTGTTAATTTCTGTCTGATCCATAAGAAACTCTATGGCTTAAGTACAAACGCACTATTCTTCTGCAGGCCATGCCCCTGGAGCTCCTCCTTTTTTTGTGGTCTCTATGCTTCCTACCAAACCACAGGGCAATTATGGCTCAGCAAGCATTGAACACACCTCCACCTCATTCCTAAATCTAGCGCTCTCGTGCTCTCTCTCTCCTTTTGTCTGCCTCTCTCTGTGTCTCTCTTCCTACGTTGTTGGCGTATGACCTATTGCCCCTGCCATCAGGGAAGTGAGGGTGTATGACTTATTGAGCGTACGTGCGTTTGTGCGAGCGCGGATGGTCATTTGGGGTCGTGACCCTCCAGCTGGATCCTGTCTCCGCTGCTAAACTGTGACTCCCTCCCTCCCTCTCTCTCCCTCTCAACTCTGCCTGCATAGACAGCGGGGCGTGCAGCGGCATACCGATGAGCGCACGAGTCAGGAGAAGACAGGGAAGGAGGAAGAGAGGGAGCGAGGGATGCAGGAATAAAAAGCTGGAGGTGCAGGGAGGGGGTACTTAGCAGGAGGCCAGGAGACTCGTAGATAAGCACAGCAAAGGATGGGGGAACAAGAGGATTGACAGAATGCATGAAAGGAGGGGTACAACAGCAGAGTAGTTGCAGGAAAAGGACAAGCGATGCGCTGTGAAATGTCAGGGCTATTTGATTAATTAGGAGGCAATGATTGTGGTGCCGCACTGAATGTCATCTGCCGGGTAAACCTTCCTCGGTGGCTTCACACTGGATATATATATATTGACTGTTTGGCGATGGGTGGAAACCTTTTAGTAATGACAGAGCGATGGCAACAGGCGGACAAGTAAAAAAGGAAAGAGAAAGAAGTCAGTGAGTCAGAATCAAACCCCTTTTTTTTGTAACTACTGATATTCATGGGGGAGTTTTGTGTTGTGTTGTTGATAATCCTAGGAGTATGTTAACGGCATAATGGAGTGACTGTTTAATAACTTTGAAAGGGCTGGTTGGGAGCTTTCATCCAGCCCTCTCCTACATCCTACTTATTCCTATTCAGAGTCACAGGGGGCTGGAGACTAACCCTGCATGCACAAATGGCAGAAAGGCAGCTCACCTGTCCATTATAGGATTAACACCAGGCGATTGCATGTACACGGACAATTTTTAATCTCCTAGCTCACCTGATCTGCATGGCTTTTGACTGTTAGGGGTGAACCAGAGCAAGCGAGGGAAGATCATTAATGGGCAAACAGCTGGCTCATGATCCACAACCTTTCTTTACCTGTAAAGGAGCAGAGTTAACCACTGAGCTCCTGTGTGTGCACCCCAATGGAAAATAACTGAATATTTCCTTTTCCATGGTTGTACATATACGCTTATATATATATATAAAAATAAGTGAATATGATTTAATTTGTGGTACTTACAGCATCAAAGATTTACATGTAAAACAACAGAAGACTTATACGATTACTTTTTACTGAGAAATATATGGATTAAGTAATGATAATAAAATGGATGGGGCTGCATTATCAACACTTGAGGTGTTTTCAGTTCTTTTTTGTTTAATGTGCTTTTAATGCAAATAAGGAGAAGTTGTCATGGAAAGTAAGGATGTCTACACCTGAAGGTCCAGACCTAGTCGATGTCTTTGTTAACATGTGATCTGGTTAGTTTAGCTTCACATTGTGATTTAGGGAGTGCAATTAGGACCTTTGTGTGACATAAGTACATTGTGTCCTTGTCACATACAAAGGCTACATTTACCTACTTGTCATTGATTTGTTTGTGGATGGGCGTGCGTTTGATGATGGCATGGTATCGATTCCTTTATTGTATTTGCTAACTTTTTTGTGTAAGGGCATAGAATTACTCTTTTTCAAGGGGAAAATGAATGGGTCAGTCACTGGGATTGCCACTGCAATATAATGAAAATTAACGTCCTCTGTGTCTTTAGCAAAGACCGCAAAAAATCCTTCTTCTATTGTTCAATGCTGTCTCTAATTCCTGCAACTGGTCCAAAAGTATTAACCATCCCCCAAAAATAATGTTTCACACTGCAATTGAACCAAGCAGTGGTCCAGTATGATCTATCTCACCCCATGGAAGACCAAGGCCATCTCTTTTGGTCTGCACATTGTCCTGATGCACCTTTCACATCTGTTATTTCTGTTCAGACTAAACTGAGTCCAAAGGTCCAAATCAAACAAGGTATAGGAGAGAAAGCGCTCTAAATAGCTTAGCTATTGACATAAGATAATGTACCAATGAAAAAATTATAAATATGAGAGTTGTCCTACCTTCAATTTGCAGCAGGAAAGATAGATGAATATATGAATCACATGCAGCCCTGAGAAGAGACTAACCAGCTACCTCATTTTGGAAGGAAGTGAAGCTCTATTAAAAAATGTTGTGTTTAGCTGTGAAATGAAGCTTTGAAATGATAAATTAGTTACCCTGAGAGCCTTTGTTGCCAATTTCAAGTTCTAATTATGTATTTTTATATTTAAATGCAATGTATTCAATATACAGTTCAAACTGAGTTACAGTCACAAATGCAATGTTTCAGTTTGAAAAAATACACCAATGGTCAACATGATTAGGATAATTAAAATAGGGACAAAAGCATCTGTTTTCTGATGATTAAAATATTGTTGCTGCCATCACAGTGCCCCTTCATGAAAAACAAGATACTCCTAATTTCCGCCAATTGATGTTGAAAGGCTGCAACCGTGTAGAGCATCCAGCCTCCTCTGAAAATAATGAGAAATCTTTTCTTTGAGGTTCTGATCACTAAAACCCTCTCAGGCCGTGACGGTGATGAGAGGTACTCGGTGGTCATGCAAGTCTGTGAGACGTGAGCCAGATGATGAGGAGGTGGCAAGAGCAGAGAAAAGAGTTCACTGCTGCCCACAGTCTGACGAGAACATGGACAAGAAATACTTGTCCAGGTCCTTGACATCATGAAGACAGTCCATCATATTTTCACTCTTAATGACTCTCCTCTGGCTTCCTGCTGACACAGGGTGTGGGATTATCCGCTGTGTATATGGCCATATACTGTATGTGTCTGCTGTGTGCATGTGGACGCTATTGTGTGTGTTTTATACACCAGTGAAGAAGAACAGAGAAAGCAAATTGAAGTGAATAAAAACGAGATCAGAGGAGACTATCAAGAAAATGATGGATGATGACTTAGGATATTTATAAAATTTATGACATTGGCTGTTGACTACATAATGTCCTGTATATATCTAAAAGACATAAAAAGAACTGTCAGTGTCTGACGAGTGGCAGGAATAAAAGGAATAAAACACAGACAAAGCACAATCCAGTGACTATGGAGTCGGCAGCAGAGATCGCAGGAAAATAGAGACAGATTATTTGAAGGCGGAGGATGTGACTGTATGGATTGACAGGAAGATAAGAACTTAGAGGAAAAGAACGTCAGCAGAGTGAGGGGAGTAAGCAGTAAACAACAAGTAAAAGAAAGAAGGAATATTCAGGGGCCAGGAACTCATGGCCGGCCAGTCAATAGATGTCCCTGAGGTCAATACAGCTGCGGTGGGTGAGGAGGAGGAGGAGGAGGGGGGGGGGGGGGGGGGGGGGGAGAGAGAGAGAGAGAGAGAGAGAGGGTGATGGGTGGAGGGAGAGATGGATGGGACTGAGAAATGAAGGTGGAGGTGGAGGAGGAACAGTGAGGACTGTACGTGAGTGGCTCTTCATCATGTGCATTAGCTCAAGCTGATGGCTCCGTGCTTCACCCCCTGACATTCACACACACACACACACACGCACACACATGCACACACACACATAGCTGCACGGAGACAAAGTACCTACTACCTACAGTACATCGAGATCACGGCCATCAGTCATAGCTCAGATAAGCATCTGACAGTTAGTGGGGCTTAAGTCTGGTTGATGGCAGCCGGTGATGCAGTGATTCTACTGATGACTCCGATGTGCACAGGTGGAGCAACAGGGCGGATAGAAACAAACACACAAACAACAGACCATCAAAAAATTCAGGATTATGCCTTTAGTGTCTCAAGTCAACCTAACCCCCATCCTAATGTGAGAGTTGTGCAACTGTAAGAATCTACAAATGCCTGCTGAGATTTACAAATGAAACACACAAATAAGGGCAACAAGAAAAGTCGAGAGTTAAAACCTCCTAATCAATGAGACATGAGTATGTGACTTTTATTTTTCAACAAAACGCATGAGGAGAGTGACAGTAAATGGCCGCCACACAAGCCATGCCTGCACTCAGGGTACATTGTGGACATGAACAAAACCCCACATGCATTTGTAGCTATGCCTCTGCAGAAGTGTAGCACTAATCTCTGAGCTGTAACTGTTGACTTGTTTGTGTTTCCAGGTCTTGTAGCAAAACACATTTTAACAATTAAAGATAGGCCATCATACACCTCAATACAACAACTCCACACACACACACACACACACACACACACACACACACACACACATACACACAGACAACTAATGTTTCTACAATAATGGCCAGTGTACCCAGAGAAAACCTGCGCAGACACAGGGAGAACATGCAAACACCACAATCAAAGACCCCTGCTGAGGAGCGATTTAAACCAGGAACCTTCTTGCTGTAAGGCTATGGTGCTCACCATTTCACCCTAGATGAAAACAGTGATGACAAGGAGAGATGGTGCATATAAGAGTAGAAAATGAGTTTACTGTACGGCAGGAGGACAAAGTAAACGACAAACCTCCCTCAGACGATGATGAATTACTAATTTTGGCTCAGGGGGAGGTTTGACAGCAACACTGACTGCCTTGTTAAACCTGCGTTGAAAAAACGTGTCATTCGTTTTTTGTTATTTCACACTGTTCTATCATATTCAGCTCTAGGAAAGGTAGTGAGTGTGACAGTAACTGCTGTGCAGGAATCTGGGTCAGACATGACGTTTAATAACCAGGGAACAAGATGATACTGTTTGATCACATCAGCCTATTGTTCTGCCGTGGATTATAGAGACAAATGGTGGCATGAACAAGATTTGGAAGAGACAATTCGCCCTCAAATGTCTGTGAAACAATGTGCGTGGGAGCACAGGTAAAACAAAACTTCAATTCCTTTCACTTTTTCCTGCTTGATCACTCTTGCACATCCTCTCTCTCTTGCTCACACAAACACAAACAGATTTTTGCAGGTACCCACACAAACACACCCACAGTTGTCCGACAGTGAGCTGTGCCTCTACTGCCATCTAGAGATTGTATGTGGGACAAGTCCTGGACTTATTCCGTCACTGTGGCCAGCTATCATTGTCATTGTCTGAGTGGTCACTAAGCTCAGGAACCCCTCAGACTTCTGGGAATATGACTTGCATGATAAATCAAGAATGACACATCATTCGTTACCTGCTTCATTGTCACCTATTAATAAATTGTAAATTTACAAAACTGAAGTGCAGCAGTGTAGCAGACACGTCCGGTAGTTTATAAAGTCACAGAAATCAATCATGTCTGATGTCTTGATGTTTTTGTGTGTGTGTGTGTGTGTGTGTGTGTCATATGTAGTGCATATTCTAAGTGTGCGACTGTGCTCTATGTACTTCTGAACAGTATGTGACTAACGTGCCTGTGCTTGTATCGGATGATCTACAGTCAATATACAGTAGATCTAGGAAAATGTGTTCAGATTCTGAAGACACAGAAAAACGTGAGAATAAGCTCGCAAGCACACAGCTCACAACTCAAACCTGAATCCAAAGAGCACTTGATTAGCATTACTCTAGTGTCAAGTTCCCTGTAAGCTAACTCCTGCTAAAAGTAGTGTAGTTTGACCTTTATTGAAAGTTAAATGAGAAGATCACACCAAACTCTGTATTCAGCACAGAGCAAGATCTACGTTTTGTTCATCATTACACATAGTCTGTGGTTGCAGCACAAAACCTCCCCCTTAAACCTGCAAACTAATGTTTCACATTTCTAGATTTGTATGAATTGCACAGACGATCGTGCTGATTGGAGAGCTGTAAAGGTGCTGCTCAGCAGATTTCTTAACTTTGGACACCCAGGCTGCTTGACCCGGCTTCCAGCCTCTGGATGAAACTAAGATAAGGGTTAGGGTTAGCAATGACTGGCATCAATCTGATGGGTGTGTCAATAAATGGCACTTACAAAAGCTTTTGTATTCAGTCTAGTAGATCACCCCTGCTGGCAGCTACAACACAGCAGCAACGGTGACAATGTAATCTTATGGGGCAACTTGGACCGCCCAGTAGAAGTCCTCCATTTAATGAACAAATTGATTAATTAAACTTAGGGCCCCATTGAAAAGACTGGAATCCCATTCGAAACAATACCAAATATTCTAGTGGAAAGAGAATGAACTGCAGTCAGTGAAGTTGTCTCTTTCACAGCCTCACAGGTCTCATGTCTTCTCTTTCCCACCTCTGCCATGTCAAACACTGAGGTAGGAACTTCTGTTTTGTGGTGGAAATTACAGTTTAATTATTTTTGTTGATCTGTGTTCATTTCTCCTGCCCCCAACAGTAAACAAACCTGGCCTTTAGCTAATCATCGCTGTATCAGGCGACACCACCTGCTAATAGCCAAGCGATTGTTTATGGATTAGTGGCCATAAAATCACAAGTCTTTCCATCCAAATGTAAAAATTCTGAAATAATCATCTCTATCTTTTTTGTCTACATCATTTGAAACTATAATCATGAACTAACAAGCACACACACACACACACACACACACATATACAATACATGAATGCACACATAGACACGTAGCATGGGCAGTTTCTGTCATCACAGCACTTTCCCAAACAGGCTCTGATTAAACAGCAGCTTAGAGCGCTTTAATTTCATGGAAGAACAGACAGCGAGAGAGGGAGCAATGGAGAGAGACAGAGAGAGAAAGAAAATGTGTCTGAGAGAGGGAAAGAGGGCTACAGATGCATGGACAGAGGGCTGAGAGAAAAATAGGGAGGGGTGGTAGGAAGAGAGAGAATGGAACAAGCAGCAGCCAGAGACTTGATTGAAAGGATGGACGGAAGAAGAGAGGACGAGTGGGAAGCAGGAAAGAGGGCGATGATGGACAGGATGTGGGAGAAAGAAAGAGAGAGAGAGAGAGAGAGAGAGAGAGAGAGAGAGAGAGAGAGAGATCTGAAGGGACTGTCCAGAATTTAAAAAAGCTCAAACCGGAGGTGAGGAGAGTTTGGTGAGGATACACGCTGCAGGCAGGTGGAGCGCTTCAATATTTCAGCAACATGAAAAATTTAAATCCTGGCAAATATCTGCGTATTTGTGATTTGTCTTATGTTCCGTCACACACCATGCTGTCTCCTCTTAACACTATGGCTACACACACACACATGTGCAGCCTGTAATACTTTCATGACACACTCATGCTACCAGTTAGCTGTTGAATGGAAAGGTTCGGGGGATTATTAGGGGGATATCAGCCGCGGGGATGTGACCATGAGGCCAAACTGTCACAGCACGTTTTGAGCCGACACCCGGTAAATGGTAAATGAAAAGAAGTTAAGCCTCAGGCCCGCAGCTGTGCACGTGCATGTGCTTCTCCCCTTTCAGATGTGCCATTGTGTAGATTTGCACAGTAAAGAGGTTCGGTCAAAGGTTGGTTGAGCATTCAAGAGAGACATCACGGGGCACACACGTATACATCGCAGGCTATTTAAGATGCAGGGTTTTATAATATATGTTAAAGTACTCGCAAATCCATTTGCTTTGAAGGGCTCACTGTGGCCTTAAGGAGAACTGTGCAATAGCCAGCTATGGTAGCAGAACAGTGATGATATATGAATGTTAATGCCACAATCTCCATTCTGAACTGCCTATAGTTGGCATAGTGTGCAAAGAATAAAGATAGAGCTTCCCCATGCATGCACACTACAACAATTGTATACTTTTATATTCTGAGAGTTGAAGTTTTGTCTCATTGGGACGGAGCTTTGGTCCCCATGAGGTCTACTGGTCCTGACATGGTCTATGCTGGAGAAGGTCCCAACGAGGAAACAAAAACAAGTAATTACAGACACACACACACACACACACGTTCATTAAATTTTTCAGTAATGAGGGGATGTGACATTATTCCTGGTGAGTTCTATAAAATCGTGCTTGCTGATATCTCTTCATCATCGTTCTATCCATATACTCTCTTTTCATCCGCTCCTCACCCCACTCCTTCTCCTGCTGTTAAGCCACACTGCCCCTCTCCACCTCCACTCCACACCCGTACATCTCCTCTTCCTCATTTCCTCCATTTCTATCTGCCAGTCACCTCTTGTCCTCCTCTTTCCTTCATCTACTGATTCTGCCCTCTCTTCTTTTCATCTTTCTCTTCCTCTCATCTCTGCCCTCTTGTTTCCCCTCTCATCGCGTATTCCTTTACTTGTTTTTCCCATTTCTCTTTTTTTCCATTTCCCCCTCATCCTTTTTCTCAGTCCACACCCGTCCTCTCCTTACTTCCCTTCATCTTCTCCTCTCCTCTCCCTCCTCCACAGTTGGACAGAGTGGGGTAGATAAAGCGAAAGAGAAACCTGTTTTGACTAGTGAGGGCATCAGTATTTACAACCAAAGTGTGTGTGTACCTGCTGATCAGCAGCAGCTGTAGCCCAGAGAAGCAGCATGCAGTGTCAAAGTGAATTTATTGCCCTACACCTCCTCAATATTAAGACTGCTTAAAACTGCTGCTTAGCATTCTGATTGCATGCACCTTCCTGCTCCGAGTTAAATGGTCCTTCTGCACTGATTCAATACCAGACACACACACACACGTGTGTGTACCAAAAAAACAGAGTTCATGCTCCCATGGCCATAGTTTAACCACGTGTTGATAGATTTTTCATCTAAATCTCATGTTTTGTTTTTTGTTTTTTAAACACTGTCCTGCTCTGATTTATGATATTAAAAACAGTTTAGGAATGGGCTCACTCACCCAAACACACTCTTCCTCTCATGGGATCTATGGCTGAGGTCAAATAGTCTTTTTTTTGTGCTGTTGTTTGGAAACGTTCCTGCATATTACAGTAAAATAACCCAGAAATATTTAAGAGGTAGCAATGATAAGTGCTAGTTGAATTCTCTCAGCATGAAGGAAAGGAGCCGCCATGCTTCCTGTCTTGTCTTGTTTCCTACGCAAAAGGAAACAAGACAGGAAAGGACCATCCTCTAAAAAAGGAAAGGAGATATAACCCACCCACAATCCCTTGCAGCATCAGCATCATAGTTGCGTCTAACCCTAACCCTTATATGAAAAATACATATCTCTGCACCACAGTGATTCAGCAGAGTGACAGCCGCAGGAATAAGCTGTTCCTGCACCTGATGGTCCAGGAACGGAGGACCCTGTAGTGCCTCCCAGAGGGGAGGAGGGCAAACAGTCTGAGGGTGGGGTGTGAGAAATTGGGTTATTATTAAACAAAGGAGTCTCTAACTTGGTCCAAAGTGAAACACAGGATTGTGTATAAAGCAAACATACATATTTTGATCATATCTGGCCATTAGATACCACTTAAAACATATTTGACAGATTTGATCCAGCTTGGACCTCGAAGGGGTCTGAGAAAGTACATCCCACAGGGCCTGTGCTTGGAGCAAGATGAAATATAAACTTTGTAGTAGGACAACAGCAAAAACATCATCGTAAAGGTCTTGACCTCTGGAGTAACATTATGTCAGTGGGAAATTTGTGGTTGGCTCCTGCTCCTCAGGGATGACCTTTGAACCTTGCACCTGAGTCAGATTTGATGGCTTACAGCAGGGGTCTTCAACGTTTTTCAGGCCAAGGACCCCCAAACTGGGCAAGAGATGGAGCAGGGACCCCCTACTATATATATATATATATATACAGTATAAAATTGTGTTTTATATTAAACTGGGCCTACTACCTTGTATAAACATAGCTACCCTGTTATTGTGCAATCAATACTAAGCTTATCAAATATTACAAGGGTTCATTTATTCATGTTTTTAATTTAAACATGTCTAAGGTACAGGGTGGCCATGCCACTGCCATCTATAAACATGCATCTTGCATACAACACTGAGCTATTAAAGTAATTCACAGATTCATGTTTTTATTTTAAACATGCATGTAGAAGAGACAGTGAATCCTCAAGCCATCTGTGGATGGCACACATACTCCCCACATTAGTGAGAAGACAGAACCTGATGGGTAGCACACAATTTATCTAATCTTGGACGGATGGAGGTTGTCAGGCAGAGGATCATATCAGCCTCACAATATGTTGGATGCATGTAAATGTGTATTTAAAGACATTTAAATTTGTGGGGGGGAAATTGGTCTGAAAAAAAAAAAAATTAAATACATTATAAAAAATTTAAAAAGTTGTCTAATCAATCAAATATTTCGCGACCCCCCTGCAGTACCTCCGCGGACCCCCTAGGGGTCGCGGACCCCCTGTTGAAGACCTCTGGCTTACAGGATGGAAACTAAATATGCAACAGACATGGTATGAACTGTTTTGGAAAGGTCTTGAACTCCACTACCATAGCCCAATGCAAAACTATGGGGGGCGCCACTGAGTAGGGCCAAAACCTTGAAAAAACTAGATTTTGCCGTTTTATTAGTAAGAAAAAACAAATCTGACTAAACAAGTGTTTTTCTCACACCAAAAAACCATAAAGAAGCGTGCAAGGTTCCCGGTCGCAAACTCACATAATATTGAAAACACATTAGAACTACAAAACATGGGAACAACACACACACGAACGCGAACGCCATTCAATTTGTAGTTCTCTGTTTGGTTCTTCCGGGTTGAGATTAGGGTTGTGAAAATAGGGTTTAGAAAACATATTAGCGTTTTTTTTTTTTTTTTAAACATGAATGAAAATATTGAAACTGAAACACACATATCTCGACATAAATATGATCAAAACACATTTTTATTAAGAAACATTGCTAAAATATAGCGTTTTCCACCAAGAATACAGCCATCATCGCCATCTTGCTTGATCAGAGCGCTGCGGAGGTCTGCGCAGCCGCATTCAGATGAAGTCAAACTCTAACTTTCTGTGACAGATTTTCAGAAGTTGGGCTCCACAGAGGTCCTGTGAGGGATCAGTGGGGATTTTAAGGGCGGGGGTGTGTGACACCTTGATATGTAGAATTTAGATCTCAAAGGTAAACGGTTAAAAAACAAATACTCATGTAGACTTAGGTTATTCACAGCATTTGTTTTCTTAACTAACTTTGCTATTTATACATGAAATCATGAGGAGCAGCTTAACTGGTGTCAAACAAAAGCAGACATAATAAAAATCCACATGTAGATGTTGTACATTTTCAAATCCTCAGTTTATTACATTTATAAAGTACAAAGTCATTCCAAATAGTTACGAGAGATTTAACTAGAGTTAAACAAGCCTGAAAGGATAACATTAATTTGACTTTTGTGAAAAACAATTCCATTAATCTGCTTCCTTTCCTTCCAATCAGGTGTTGACATCATCAGGCAGGCGCTGCGTATCCCCGCCATGACCATCGCTAAGGACGCCCGCGTGGAGGGTTCACTGGTGGTGGAGAAGATCCTCCAGTCATCAGATGAGATTGGCTACGACGCCATGTTGGGAGAGTACGTCAACATGGTGGAGAAGGGCTTCATCGACCCCACCCCTACCATTTAAAGAATCTGCTAAACCAAGAGCAGAATCTGGAGATTCTGACGGGTTTCTTGGACAGGAGGCTTTTCACACAGGTGGCGATTCTTTTCTCGACCTCTGGTTCCTTCTGACGAAAGGAAAGAAGCAGCATCTCTGGAGAGCCCCACATCGTACAAAGGTCCTTGAACATGACCTTGTGGAGTTTATCGATGTTTTTTGGGGACATGTCGAAGTCCATATCTTGGACTTCGGCCCATGTTTTTTCAAACAGGTTTTGAGAGACGTCTTTTGGTTCGCTGGGGAGAAAGATCACCTTGGACTTGGAGTACACTCGAGTGACGAGCTGGTCGATGAGGAGACTGAGATACATCTTTTTGCGGGACTCTTCTCGTTCCTTCGCAGTGTCGATCTCTGAGACCCGAGACACTACAATTGATTCAATCCCCATTAAAGCGGACTTCACCCTCTTGGTGTAGTCACCGGCCTCTTTTGAGAACCACCAGTTCATCAGGGGCAGGGAATTTGTCACTCTCTCCTTTATGTCTGCGCGCATCTTTCTGTGGGACTTAGGAACAGACACTTTCGTCACATCAACTGGATTCGCCTCGAAAGTATCATATGTGATGTGCCTATAGAGGACATTGGAAAGGACGGGGGAGTTTTCAGGTGAAACTCTGTTCTTGGTCTCTGTCAGAAGCAGAGACCCCACAGTGTCAATCAGAGACTTGACTGACTCCCTGCTGTGGACTTGGGTCCCCTTGCAGAACTTCTTCTGGACTTCTGTCCCCATCTTCAGCATCGATGCTGTGGCGAAAAGCTTTGCAAAAAGCTTCCTGATCTGCTGCCCCACTCCTTTCCAAAACCCTTTGGGGCTCTTTGTGAATTTGGAGCCTCTAGACGAATCAGATGATTTGACGCTCTCCTCTTTACTGATTTTCTGAAAGATTTCATCTGCAGTAGATCTAAGCTCCAGAGATGATTCAGATATCAGCCCACTCAGGTCCGATTCTGACATTTCATCCACAAAGAGTTCGATGATGTCTCTAAACTCCTTCATAAGGATTTCCTGGACAGCTTCACTTTCCCCACGGTCCCTGCCTGTTGATCCTGAGGATGATGCTCTGTCAGAGTAACGGCTGTAAGATGTGGAGTCAGAGTCTGAAGAGGATGAGGTTGTCCTACCCTCAGAAAGCTTATTTAAAAGATTGCATGTCGTTTGACTACGCAGTCTTGGCTTGGACACGCTCTTGATGTCCAAAACAGAATCCCTAAATACTCTGCAAAGACAACTGACCATTTTTTCAACTTTGTTGGCTGTGGTCCATTGACACTGTGGTGGTCCACTGGACTGTGTGCTGATGGAGTGGGATTGCAGGCTGGCGTTGATCCTCTCTGTCACCTCCTCTGCAAACAACTCTGTGAATTCATCCAAAGTCTCACAGTTTGTTGAGCTGCCCATTGCAAAACAGAGGGCGTCTACCAGACTGGACTTGACCTTTTCTACAGTCACGGACATGCCTTCATTTCCAAGAGTCCCTAACAGTTCTGAGGAAACAGTCGATGTCATGTTTATGACAAGTTCTGCCAACAGAAACCTTGTGGGATTGTTAGGTGTACTTAATTTTAACTGCCTCCAGTCCTCTGCAATTAGGCGGTTGAAGACATTGTCGATGTCCGGGCGAATAGTTTTGAATGCTATGTTAGGTAGCTCTAATTCACGAGATGGACCCATTGCGAAGCTGAATCAGAAACTCGTAAGTAAAATCTATTGATTGCAAGTCTTGCAAGCTCTTCGTAATGAATCCTGTTAGTAGTTCGGTTTGTAGTCAGGTGAAAACGGTATAAACGTCTTTATACCACACGCCATCAAAGACATGTAAAAGGTGTAAAGGAAACTTTATAGGAACATAAGAAAGATCATAGCCACTATATAGTGACACAAAGATAAGCCCCGCCCCCATGAATCACATGGGGGCGGGGCTTATCTAACGTTGCTAGGTAACAAGTCTGGCCTTTTGTTCAGAGCCATGTGGTAATATGCACCTTGACAACCTTGTTGGTTCAAATAATTATTTTGCTTTCGTCACATAGGGCAATAAGGGATACAGTAGTAGTAATGCATCCTGACATTGGATGCCATCTGCCAATGAACCCAACAAAGAAGCAGCAGCAACAGATTTTTTGCATATAACAATAGAGAATAAAGATTCATTTAACGAACTTGAAGAGCTGTTTTGTATGTGAGGTGTATGAGTGTTAAGCTCAGACAAAGTAGACAAAGTAAGGCCCGAGGGCTGTATACGGCCCATTGGGCTTTTTAATCTGGCCCGCCGAATTAAATAAATAATAATAATTAGGAAATTGTACTTTCTTGCTTCTTGTTGTTCTGGGTTTGTAACCTCGGTGTTGAATGCATTTATTGTAAGTCGCTTTGGATTCAAGAGTCAACTAAATTAAATTTGACCGGGAGTGTGGTTTATAGGGCTCGAAAGGGCACATGATTTCTCTTCGCTTTTTCGCTTTGCCCAGTGACCTCTTCTGTAAAATTAGCTGATCAAATAAACGAAAAGTGGACAATTTTATTTACACGGAGTGGACAACAAAATACTTTTTCACTGAAGTCCAATCGAAGGCTGTATGCCTGATATGCCGAAAAATTGTCGCAGTTTTCAAGGAGTACAACATTAGCCGTCACTTTGCTACGAAGTATGCTCACTACGCTAGCAAGCAGTCAACGCAAGAACGGGCGGCTACGGCTCAGAGGTTGGCGGCTAATTTACAGACTAAGCTACATTTTTTTCACCGACAAACTGCGATTCAAGAGTCAATTACCTAGGCAAGATTTTTGGTGGCATTCAAAATAGCAAAGGCTAGCAAGCCTTTCTCCGATGGAGAGTTTTTGTTAAATTGCCTTGCCAATAAATGCTTTGCTACTTGTTAAAGGCCAAATCCTTTCATGTAATGATTTTTCCATGTCATTTATATTAGATACAAAAACACTCCATACATCTGGTCCTGGCCCGGCCCCTCTGTCAAATTTTAGAACCCATTGTGGCCCGCGAGTCAAAAAGTAGACAGACTAGACAGACCCATGCACATCTAGAAACAACTGAGCTGTTTCAATGTAGTGACTTAACACATGAGAATAATCATGTGAGCTCTGAATTTAAATATAGATTTCCTCTCTGACACAGTTGTCCAATCAGCAGTCATTTCGGTAAAAAGCATATTTAATTCCTAGCAAAAATAATGAATTCATACAAAATAACACATGGAAATTGTAGCTGCATTGGATATGGACCTATCACACTATATTTGGATGGAGAGTTTAATAGCCCGTCATGGCCACTTGCCAGCACTTCTCCACTTTACTCAACATTTCCACCGGCACATTGAGGATAGGGATTCTGTTCTTTCATATAACTGAGAACAGATGTATTCAAATGTGTTGTGCTCTGACTTACTGTATAATTGCACAGCTGTGAGGCTTTAAGCATCTGTAGCTCTGTAACTTTTCTCATCAGTAGGTGAGATAAAAGTATTATTCTTATTGCCTGCTCTGTTTATGAGACTGGTTCAGGTAATTGTTTCCTCCGCGTTCCATGGGCAAATAAAACCATAAAAATCCTTGCTAATGACAATAATCAGTTGAGCTTTTGGTTTAATATATTGTAGACATATGATGAAGTTCACCTGAGGAGCCAGTCCACAAGCTCCAATAGCACTTTTGGAAGTTTGTGAGATAATTTTCAGATAAAGGTGCAACTTACTGTACAGTTTATAAAATTCTAGTCCTAAGAGGCAAAGCAGAAAATGTCAGTTCACATAAGTTTGTGTCTTTCTGAGTTTTGGAATATTATCAAATTTTACTCTTAGTTCTACCGGTGAACTCTGAGCTAAAGAAAAGTGTTTGTTTTCTGGCAGAACCACAGTGCACAGGGCGTTCTGTCTGTGCTCCTCAGAAAACGAGAACAACTCAAACAAAGCGACCATTGGACAAGCAGGGATCAGAAAGTGTGGGATGCTTCTATTTAATGTGTTGTCATATGTATTTGTCAAAGGCTGCGATTATTTAAAGACAATGTTTATTCGTAGATTCGTCCACTTGGTTCTCACTGGCTTTAATTTGGGCTCCACACCTAACTGTGCGTTCACCTGTTGTCGGATTAATCTTAAAAAATGAGTTCCAGACAATTCACATGAACGGCCCCTCAAGTCAGAACAACATCTCAAAACGTTGGCAAACTTTTTCGTGCGTGGGTTGCCAAGTTGCTCACTTATAAACCAATTTACATGACAATCAGCTCTAAATAGAAGCTCCTAATTTGAACCAGTCAAATGTAACACTGTCACTGTGAATCTCCTTTGAGGGAACATGCAAATACAAGTCATCTTTCTTTGGCTCCAAGTACAACCGTGTTCTCTTCTTCCTGTTTCAAGGTTTTGTATTAAACCTGAAGAGCAGTGACCATGGAAAATGCATGAGGATTTAGATACATAGAAATGTAGCTCCATTCGGAATGTACGGTACATCAATCCTTACTACAGAGCCTGTAGATTCTGTGGTAAAAATTCAAAGTTTTATATAATTGTCCGTGAAACATGCAAACAAACACTTTCAGGTTTGAGGTTGTGTAGTGACGTCTGACCTACGCATGAGTTCTTGCATTGCATCTCATCCATCTACATTTGTGAGTCAGAAAACCTGCTCCCAGTAAAGTGGCTGATAATCACACTGGAGTGTGCGACTGTGAGCTGAGGGATGAAATACTGTATCTGTGTCAAATGTTCCCACACACACACACACACACACACACTGTCAGTATTGTGATCGCTCCCTCAAGACGAGCGTGGGAGATACTGTACATGTGTGTGTGTGCGTGGGTTCCAGTTATTTATCTGTGTGACAATAAATCTTATTTGAGGTGGACGCTAAAATGAACCAGGCAATACCAGGATGAGGGCTAAATCGCATGGCAAATGTAAATGTGATTTATGGTAATTATGTTACAATCAGGCAGCCTGAGCTGCAGCGTGCACGCACACTCTGTCTAATTTACTTGTCGCCAAACTCATACATACAAATGAAGCCATCTTAAAAATAGAGCGCATGAGCTGAGAGTTATGCACCATTCAAACAGATAAGGCAATATTACAAGCCCGGGCACTTCAGGCCATTTAATGCATGGAGCCCACATGCACGATTATGCATGCGTAACCACATGCACTTACAATATACAGTCTATTTGCAATTACCATTATCTCAATTACGAGTGAAAACCACCATTAAGTGAACCTAATGAAGTAATATGTGCTCTGGAATGGTTCTGCGATCTGTATGAACTTGTGTGATACAATAGACACAAATATATGAACCATGAAGAGTCAGCACACACTTTATGAATGTACGTGTGCATGCGTGATAAGATTTCCACAACTAAAAATAAGCTGAAGCTCAATATTAGGTGGACTGAAGAACACACACACACACACCCACACCCACACACATGCACCTAAGATAAGTAGGCCTATACTGCCCTAAGAGGCCCATATAGCAGCACACTTTAATCACGGAGTTCATTTCATGTCCTCCCCTCTCTCCTTTATCACCGGCTTGGTCCTTATTCATCTTCATAAGAAAGCAGAGGAAGAGGAGCCAGCCCCTAATAGCTCACTGATTTACATGATGAGTGTTTAGCCCCATATACAAACTTCTGGGAAAGGCAACGGCAGAAAATAAACACCTTCTCTTTTTCTATCTCTCATACGCACACAGAAGTGTAATTTGTTTTCATATTTCCTAAGACACACAATCAGAAGCAGATACATCCATACACACAAATCTATACCCAAAAAGCACCCAGAAAGAGTACAAACAAGGCACGGCCCGCTATGAACAGATGAGTTAGCACCCGCTCGCTGCTTTGCTTGCTTAGTGTGTAACTCAATTTGAAATGCTAACACTGCCACAGGCTCAGGGGCATGCAGCAGCGAGCCGAGCATCATCAGCCCACTTCCTGGCAATTTAGCTCCACTCTTTCAGCGCAGAGCAGCTGTGCAGTGGCCCCATATTTTACACACAGTGAATAAAATTAATTGGGATTTTTTTGGGCACATTTGTACGCTGGACCTGCTCTGAATTGTAGATGAGGAAGAGGAGGGGAGGTGGTCAAAATGCACTGCAGCATTTTCAAGCGGGTGTGATTGTTTCCTTGTGTTGTTACTGACCAACAAAGGTACGTGTGTGTGCAGGCATATACTGTATGTGTGTGTGTGCGTGTGTGGAGGTAACATTGATGATAATGACCTGGAGCTACATCAACAGAATCCATCATCAGTAGATGTGTAATGATGAAGAGGAGGGGAGGGAAACTAATTGGTCACGAGTAAAAAATGCACATTCCAAATGAATGCATCAGATGGGGTCCTTTTTAATGAGAAAAAAAATCACAAATACATGACATTCACATTACTTTATACAGGCAGAAGTTAAAAGCAATAAAGAAGTAGGTCGTTAAAGAATTGCTTAGAAAAAGACAATGGTTAGTGTTTATAAAAGTAAAGGACAGCTACTGCTGGAGAATAAGTTTTTAAAAAAAACGTGATGAGGCCAAAGGGCTTTAGCTTCCGGAGGCTGCAAATACAAAAAAATTACAAAAGTAATTATACAACTGATTAAAAAAAGAGAAAGAGGGAGTAAATTTCAAACCAAGCCTATGATTTATTGCACCACACAGCTGATGGTTAATGGTAAATGGTCAGTATTTTTATAGCACTTTTATAGTCTTGATGATCACTCAAAGCGCTTTATAGAAGAGTTTATTTCCATTTCCATTTCCCCATTCACACAAACATTCATGCAGTGTATCCTAGGGCCGCACTTTTTTTTAATTGAGCCTTCAGGGTTCAGCATCACGCAGATCTGACCTTTATGGTTCGAGGATGACCGCTCTACCCCCTGAGCCGCAGTCGCCCTAATGTGAATGTAAATGTTATGGCCTACAGCCTGGTGAGCAGTTGACCTAGCTAACTGGAAACAGACAGAACACGTCAGCCTGGCTCAGTCAAAAGCAAAGACAAACAGTGACAAGCTTATTCATCGCATTTTATATTTTGTTTGTTTAATCTGTACAAAAATTGCTTTTTGTCATTACACTCTTACAGCAAAAGTAAAGATTCGTCATTTCAGAACTACAGTTCTACAGTCTCTAGAGTTTCCTCGACTGAATCAAGCTGCACTCAATTCACAGATATCAGTCCCGTATATATGATATCAAGATTTTTTCTGGGAGATCAGTAAAACTGTCACAAAACCTCTTAAAGAAAGTAATTAAAATAAAAAAAAAAATACATGGTTTCCTAGATCAGTACGAATGTCCAGATCCACACCAAAATTGCAATTTTTATGTAATCCTGCTGAAATACAAACCAACCAATCAATAAAACAAACAGACAGGGGTTGAAAACATAGACTTCTTGGTAGAGGTAAAACTTTCCAATAAAAAGCCAAAAGAGCTTCAGATAAAAACCAAGGAAACATAAGAAACCATGAAAGTTAACCAAACATAGAAGAGTGAATCGGAGGCTTTCAGTAAATGGAACTCTAGGCCTACTGACAAATGCAGCGATTTTCAAGTGTGTTAAAACTCGAACATAAAAGGGGATTTATGAAAATAAGGAGAGAATAAGCCCAGAGGCTGGCACAGAAAGAGGGTGATACCGCAAGACACAGTTTGAAGTAGAGAGAGAAACCAAAACACTTAAGTTGGATCTGAGTGAAAAATTTGATTCCACCATCACTGCTGCTGAGAAAAAGAGTGTTAACTTTTCTTCAGAGTCGGTCTAATCATTACCCCAGCGACAAGCACGGCCATAATGAATTATAATTTACTAAACACAGCCAATCACCACGTCACACTAAAACTGTTCAACCAGTTTATGAGAAGTACTGGGAGGAGGAGGATGTGGTGATTTGGGCTCGGGTGTAGGAGTTTTGCAGGTCTGACAACTCCACATTTATGTTAGTTGGCTGTTGACGATAACAGGTGGAGCTCACAGCGAGGGCCCCAATTAAAATCAAACTCAACCTGCCTGCTTGTAATTGCTTTTCCGCCTTCACATCACATCACATGTATATGCGTGTGTGTGTGTGTGTGTGTGTGTGTGTTTGTTCGAAGGGGGGTGGGAGTGAAGTTGGTGCTAAATTTAACGACACAGATTTCACAGATTAGTTTTGGTTATTAGACATGTTCCCGATATCATAATTTTAAGTGATCTTTATAGCTGCATAAAAACACAAGGATTAAATCAGGCACTTTTCGATGTGAGTATATGTGTGTGTGTGTGTGTGTGTGTGTTTGTGAGCAACACAGGAGTCATGGATATTGATTGGTCTGGGCGCTCAGTCTAATCTCTGCTGCAACACAAAGTACTCAGGTATCCACAGGAGAAATAAGACACACTATCCTGACACACACACACACACACACACACAGACAGAAAGACTGACTGACTGACTGACAAACACACACACACACACGCACAGTGATGGAGTAAGCGGAACAGACCTGACGCTCACAGTCACCGGTGAATGGCTGCTCTGATGGACTGAGGCTATTTAGACACACACACGCTCTCAAACTCAAACACACAACACATACGCACACACCCGCTCAGCTGGTGATGGAGTGAGGCCATTCCTCCTCCTCACCTCAAGCCCAGTAGCTGGCTGCCAGCCCAGTGTAGACTTGCCAATTGGCCCTTACACCAAATCAACCACACAAACTTTTCTGATGAGCTCAGTACAGTACACACCCCTTCTGTCTCACACACACACACACACACACACACACACACTCACACACACACAGTCAGTATTGATTACTCCGGTAGAGCCCCGGTGGGCACTTTTCCTCCACTTCACACTTTTCAGGCGTTTCAAAAGTTAGGCATTCTGTTAGACTGTGGAGTCCTTTGTCATTTGCCTCACCCAGGGGCTTACAGAGACATTCTCTCTCTCTCCTCTTCACTTCTAGGGTTTTCATCAGACTTTTAGAAACTTGCACACTGATGATTTATGTTGTACTATTCTTCTCCAAGTTTGGTGAAAATCAGTCCATATGTCGTAAAGTTATTTTTGTCCATCAGCCCATGGTAAAAAATATATCACCCAATGACTGTAATTGTCAAACAAATGTTTAAACATAATAGACCACTAATAATGTGTTTTTAAAGTTCTCCATCTTCATGTTGCTGGAAAAAAGGGTCTCAACATAAGGCTCAACCCTGCAGATTTGGCCAATTATAATAGGAGATGGCAACAGGGGTGTTGCAACAGGGAAGGCAAAGCAAGCGATTTCCTAACTGAGAGGGGGATTCTGATAATGACTGGTTACGATGTTCAATCAATCAATCAATCAATCAATCAAATTGTATTTGTATAGCCCATATTCACAAATCACAATTTGTCTCATAGGGCTTTAACATTGTGAGACATCCTCTGTCCTTATCATAATATCAAACAAGAGTTTTTCCTGGTTTCACATGTGCATTAACCAACGGAACAGCCTGAACTAGAGAATCAGATCCTCTAATGTCTGCTGTCGGATGCGTGTAGAGCCTGAAGCTACTCCACCGGCAATGAAAGAGAGACTGTCTTTGAGAAGAACTCCAGTAAAGACTTTTGTATCTGAACAGTCCAATCAGTCCCGAACCGTGAGGCACACTCCAGTCCCCTACATAATAATGGTGAATGTGATCCCTCTCTGTTCTCTGTGAATTAGAGCATCATAGAACTTGGAGAATCACAGAAATGATATTTCGTCCTTTGCGACTGTGAGAGTGATGAGTACTCACCGTCCCACACCGCACTGTCCTGAGGCAGAGATAGAAAATGTGTACCATGCTGCAATTTACTGCCATTTTACTGACTGAAGGTCTCATGACTGCATGAAAGACACTGGTCTAGTTCTATGTTATATGATTTAGCTTAAATAACATCAAAGAAAAAGTTAGCAATTATATTTCCCACACCACAGTTGTATGCCTGCACCAACCAGTGCAGTTTTAATCTACATACATTTTTTTTCCATATTCACATGAGGTCACCTTGACCTTTGATCACTGAGATCAAATTTTATCTTTGAGTGGAAAAAAAATTGGAAACAATTGAGTGTTCGGATCTGGGCCACTTAAGTGGGTCTAAAGGGGCCAACTTGTAAAATAACAAATGTGGGCCTGATTTTACAAACTAGGCAAGGTATAATCTGAATGTCGACCTCCAGTGGCCTATGTGGTAAATGGTGAATATTACCAACAAAGCATGCGGGCCACCTTACGTATTCCTGTGGCTTACCTCTGACCCAGATCTGGCAAACAGGGAGTGAACCTCCCAATTGCCATCAATCCATGCAGTATGTGGGCCAGCTGGCCGGATGACAGTGTGGCAAAGTGACAAAGAAGTATTTTGTAACCAAATTCTAATCAATTAATCTTTCGTGAATGTAACATAAACATTCTAAAGTGAATGTTTGTGCCAGATGTAAGGACTTCCCTTTGAGTGATCGTGTTCACCAAAATCGAATCAGTTTCTTCAGGAGTCCAACTGAACATTTGTACCAAATGTGAAAAAGTTCCCTTCAGGCACTCTTGAGAGATCGTGTACATTAGAGAGACGGACAGATGGATAAACCTAAAACATAATGCCTCTGACCACTGGCTGTTGCCGGCACAGAGGCACAAACATTTTATGAATTTTCTAAATTTTGGCAGACTATTTTATTTACAGACATAAACACAGTGCAGCTTTATCATACAACATAAGACAGCATGAAAATATACATTTACAGCATCACACAATTTAGTCATCTCTGAAATCTGGTTCATTGTTGTCAACGTGTGCCGTCCCCCCTCCTCCTGCACATCTTATATAACGCTGTCTCCTCCCTCTGCTGACCTGTCGGGTCTCGGATCATGACCATGTCTCACTGGGAGATGGAGGTGACCTCCCCCACCGTTTGTCTGATGTTTTCCTGTCGTCCGTTGTCTCTCTGGTCCTGCTCAGGTTCCTGCTGGGGGAGCAGCCGTCCAGGTCTGTCCGTGCACCACAGCTCCTCCTACACGTGATGGACAACGGTGGAGATGAGTTGAGGCGAGGTTATTGTGGGGGACAGCGTGAGCTAGTTTGCGAGATGACCTTGTGGCCGTAAAATGTTGTACTTTGTCAGAATCAACAGATTAGCATGCAGCCTGTGGTCACCCTGAGGAAACACGAATCAAACTGTAGTGAGAAGCTGTTTAATGTGAATGACTGAGTTTCCTCCTTAGCTCTGAAACATGTTCATAATTAACACAGTATCCTTTGATAAGCTGTTGTGCTGAATATGAATGTGCCTTCTTTATTTGACCGTCTGAATTCCATCTCACAAAATATATGATTTCATAGCGTGACACAGAAATGTGGCCTAATACCTCTTAAGCATTACAAAAATTTAAAATTAGAAGGGCAGTCGGTGAGCGCATACCTTGACATTATCTCAGCATTTTAAAGAAAGTAAAAAAAAAAGATGTTGCTTTCATTCATGCATGTTCTTCTTCGGGTTATGATCCATTTTCTGTTTGTTTGTGTCTGTGTGTGTTTGTTTCTGTGTGTGTTTTTGTGTCTTTGTGTGTTTGTGTGGGCCTGAGGCCAAAACTGAAATGAAGCAACACTCAGCAGATACTGCCCCAGGCCAAATATGGGACCTCTGTGACACAAACACACATAGACATGCCTGAACCGGGCCTGACGCTGGGTTTCACATCCATCTGGTCCACTCACCGCCCACCAGCACGCTGCAGAGTGGAAGGTTCAGGGCTTCACCCGGGCCACGCCCCGACCGCTGTACATTTCAACAGCTAGGAGCTAAGGCCCTGACTTTGACAGTGTGGCACCGAACAATGTCTAACAATTGATTTCACACATGCAGTGTGTTGTGTTGTATATTTCAAGCGACTGCAGTGCACTGGAATGACCTGTGTTTGTACATTTATGTGTGTGTGTGTGTTTGTGTACCTGTCCGAACAGACCGATGGTATCTCCGGGCAGAAAGCTGAGCGCCACACTGCAGTCTGACGATGCTGAGAGAAGGAGGAGCCTGTTGCCATGGACACACGTCTCCAGGTGAGTCACTCGATCGAGGTGTGGTCGGAAACTACTCAGTAGGTTTGGAGGTTCTTTGGTTGTTCCGTTACCTGGTTCAAGTAAATAATCCTAAGGGGTGGCGGAGCAAAGCAGTGGATTACTGAACAGTATATTACTATAAGATTATAATACCCTAAAATATTAATGAATAAATATGAAGTACTGTCTCCAAACATGGAAACAGTGAAGGGTCCAACTACACCTATGACCTGCACCCAATAGATTTTACTAGCTGTCAATCACACCGTATCCACGCCCAAATGCATAACCTTGTTAAACGGTCTATTTGACTCAAAATGGGATTAAAATGTACTGCATGAACATCATACTGTATTGAAGCACACTTCAAACTCGAGATTGAGATCATGACCTCCTTACAAAAAATGTCTACAGACGTTATAAATCAAGTGAAATGTCAGGTAATTTTCTCACAGACGTCAATGGAAACAATGGACTTCTTTTTGTGACCAGAGTCTCCCTCTGCTGGTCATTTGAGAGAATACAGGCTTCAGGCACTTCCACATTGGCTTCACTTTCCAGTCACAGAGTCCATGCCATTTTTTTTATTCAGTCGATGATGATGACAAAGCCTCAGCTAAAGGTAACTTAACCACTTAGTCCTACCAGTTTCATGTAACTGACAAAGTATCACTTCAAATGAACAAGAAAGCTACTGGAACACGTTTTGAAATGATTTCAGTGTTATAAAATGTTAATTACTAATAATCATAAGTTTAAATGACAGTTATGACTGACTGATGGTTACTCTACTTCACTGTTTGAAGTTACAATTCACTGCCTTTCTGAGACAAAACAAACCTCATTATGTTATTTTTCAAATGTTGAGTAATATAAAAAACTAATTGCCACAATCTACAGCATAATATGTATATGAGAACTTAAACTGAACTGCAGTAATCCTGTGTGGGAGAGGACAACACTGTATAGGCTACTGTGCAATCGTGTTAGTCATCCAGCTGATTCCAAAGCACGTGCCAACTTGCTGTAGGAGAGGATTTCTACCAGAACAGTGAGCTCACCCAACTTTCTTCTTCTCTGCTACATATACACATTTCCATAAATTAAACTGGGTGCCAAATGAGACGCACCCATCTGAATGCATCCCCTCTTAAAAACGGCGACAGAGTTGAGCTCTGAGTATTGTGGCAATAATACCCGAGAGGGGGTTCTTTTACTGCGATTATGAGCATGACAGTGATGCCGCTACGCCTCAGAGCAGCCGCACATTCCCTGTCTCCGTGATCAGAGTCAAAAAGTCAAAAGGTCTCCGTGAGGTGTCAGGAACTCTTCAGTTCCCAAGTGTTCATAGGCTGAAGTCAATCTGTGATCAGAAAATGTATTTACAATTTTTTTCTTCTTCTAATAGAGGTGATTTTGAAAAAAGATGAGATATAGTCAACCATTGTTTTTTCACACATTTAACAATGATTGATTATTGTTTCTTTTTTTTATGCAAAAACTCCTTTTATACATTCTAGTTGCTTCTAAAATTTGAAATGCATGCGAGCCATTTTCCAAGTAATGAGATCAAAAAGATTGATAAAAAAATTTTATATGATCAATTGAACAGATGAGATTGAAGCTATGACACAGTTGAATTAAATGATGAGATATCTCATTTAAATGATCAGATTGTTGAATTAAATGATGAGAAAGTTAATTCAAATTACGAGATTTTAATTAAAATCTCACAATTGTATGGTTATGAGATTAATCATAATCTTAATTATTATTACATACTTTTTTATTAAGTCTGAATTTAAATATTAATAATTAATAATTAAATGGAATTATAACATGTTGATAGTTATTGATTGTTATGGCAGTTAATTACAATTATGAGAGAATACATCTAAATTTATGAGATAGTAAATTCACATAAGGAGAACGTTAATGAATGTTAATTGAAATGATCAAATAGTTAATGAAAATTATGAGATAGTAAATTGAAATTATAACAAAGTAAGTCACAATTATTGCATCGTACAAATTATCGTTGGTAAATTGTTATGATGAGATTGTTATTTGTAATTATAAAATAGATAATCAGTTTAATGAGATTTTTTGTCAAAGTGGCACAAATGGTCTTCCATACTTTACAATTTATAGTATCAGTGGATATTTTTCAAAGTGATTGACAGGTGTGGCTGTGTAGGCTGTTTGGTGCTGTCGTTTTCAGAGGGAACGACATTATATGTTATAGAAAAACTGAGGCTCACTCTTTCTTCATCATCTATGACAGTTTGTGTCCTCATGTCTGTCTCTCCCTCTGGCTCTGTGTCCACATTACCACTCTGTCTCAGCCACGCTTCCTCTTACTGTCCAAAAACACGTCATGGTGGCATGTAGCTTTCAGTGGGGCCCACTGCAGATCACAGAAACATGTCGAGTATGTGCACACCTACCTGTATGTCCCATGTCTTCAGTGTCCCCTCTCTATCCGCAGTGACTAAGTATTTCCCACGAGGGCTGACCGTCATGATGATGGATCCCAAGACTCTGCTGTGAGCTGCGAACTGTCCCACAAGACGACTGTGGACGGTGTTCCAGAGCCGGACCACACCCGAACCCCCGCACGACACCAAGTCTGCACCACCTGATGGAGTTTCAGACATACCGCTGCTAAGACTGCCTGGGACAGTGTCTGTGTGTGGAAGTCAGTTGCCTTTTCGAGTTGAATATGAATGTCGGGGCTTACCGACACTTGTATGACACCACAGAAGAAGTGTTCACCAGTTACTTCAATTTTATTGGATTTGGCTGTGACACTGTTTACCCCTGAAACTCCAAAAGTGTTATCGGAACAAACACTTCCCCCACCCTCCATCGGCAAAGTGGTAAGTAGATAATGAGTAAATCTTAATTTTTCAGTAAACTATCCCTTTAAGGCAAAGTGTCTGAACTCCAGGGCTCTGGGCACGTGTTCACTCTTTCTATGTGGTGATCCGTCATTGGTCCAATCGCTGATCAAGTTCTATTTTGTCTTTCTTTTAACCGAGCAGCTTCAGCCAGAGGCAGCAGCTACTGTCAAAATAACTGAGAATAAATCAAACTGGAGAACAGGTTTTGATAAAATGAAAAAAGGATAAGTAAAGTTCAGGGTTTCAGAGGCTGTGAATGAAAGAAGCTAAAAAAAACTTGAAAGGAACGAAACACATCAAACTATAACTGATGTGGAGATACTGAAAAAGATGGATTAATGTGCAACTGTGTATTTCAACAACAAAACAAGGCTGTGTCTGCAGTCAACTATTACTGTTCAAGTAACAGGCTGCGTCTACCGTTACCTGGAATGAATTGGTTTGCAGACAGGCGATTATCTGACGCATGGTGCTAATTTGGCTGTTGTATTCGCTAACCTTTTTTAATATAGAGAATAGAAAACTTATTTCCATTGAATTGAAAAAATTAATGAACCCGTTCATTTTGTACTTGGTATTACAACTAGCCAGGGAACTTCCTCGTTGTTCAAACATTATATTATTAGAGGAAAAGACTACAAGAAACCATTTTTACCCTCTACTGCTTAGTGCTGTCTCAACTTCCTTTAATTGGTCTGAACGTCTGAATTATCTAAATATGTTTTACGCTGAAGACAATCTGAACCATGGTTCAGACTGAGATCAGCTCTTGTGGTAGGCAAAAATGTTGGTCCATTGGTCCACCCACTGTTGAATAAAATCAAACAAAATTGTGCCATAGGATCATTTGTGTTTTTTTGCATTTCTTGTGCCAAAGCCGTCATTTGCTTTGTGGAGGGCAGGAGATTCTAAATAATCTGTCTTCTTTATCGCACCTTTCACACCTTTTATTTTGGTTCAGACTAAACTGACAAGTCCAAAGGTCCAGAACAAACAAGGCAGGTTCGAAAGTTCCCACAGTCTAACTCTGACTGAGATTACACAGCAAATAATTTCAGTATTTCACCTGCAGCAGCAGATGTGCGTCCTGGAATAAAGAACAGTCTGGTGATGGCGTCAGGGGAGTCATCTAGAAAATCACAGTGAGAAAGATCACAGACTGAAGAACAAGAAAATAATTGGAGTGCTAACACAATTTTGTCTTTAAAAATGAATTGCACTAGTCCATTTAATCTTGGGTTTAAAGAAGAGTTTTACAGAACAAAGAGTTTGTTGGAATGATTTGTGAAACCTTGCTGCTTGTTGTTGTCTTCCTGCTCAGGAGGTGGCTGCAGTTTCCTCAAAGCTTTTTCTGTGTCATTGTTCCACACGATAATCTCTCCATCGTAGCTTCCTGCAGAAGGGAGACCAAACAAAAAGCAGAAATCTTTTCAAAAACTTTCTAAGAACCGCACTTTGATTTAACAGCAGTTTTGTATCGGAAAATACATTTCCGAGGCTTTGTTAGCTTCTCAAAAGAAACAGAACAAAACACCAAAACCTTTGGTCGACACACAAGCTTTTACTTTCTCTGTGCTGCTGAATGATGCAAGTCACTAAACCACTTTAAAGATGATAAAACTCCACATCTGTCCCCAGCTCCCATCTGTTCCACCACTCAGCCCTTAACCTCAACAGAAAGATCCTTTTAGAACAATCTTCATCTAGCGTGTCTAGGTGTGTGTGAGTGTGTGTGTGTGTGTGTGTGTGTGTGTGTGTGTGTGTGTGTGTGTGTGTGTGTGTGTGTGTGTGTGTGTGTGTGTGTGTGTGTGTTTGACTCTCTATACTTATGAGGGCCAATTTGGTTCTATAGCATCATTATGAGGACATTTTGACGTTGTGAGGACATTATAGCTGGTCCTAAAAAAGGTCAAAGGGCTGTTTGAGGGTTAAGACTTGGTTTTAGGGTAAGAATTAGGTTTAGATTAGGGTGTGTGTGGTTGTGTTTTTGTGTGTATGTGTTTGTGCAATAGGCAGCATAAAGTTTATTGAGAGTGTAGATCTCATGCATTATTCATGCAGCCCAGGGCCACCTTCTGTATTTCAAGCGACTTTTATCATGCTCTTTGTGTGTGTGTGTGGGTGTGTGTGTGTGTCAGAGGCGGAGAGGAGTAGCGGGGAGGAGACTGTGTAGATACCTGCATCATCAGCACAATGTTGAATTCAAAGATGTAAATGGGTTATTAAATAAAGGAAACATCCTCTATACATTAAATAATTCCGGAAATGTCAGCCTCTGTCTGTCTGTGCGTGACTCGCATATCTCCAGAGCCGTTCATTCTATCAGTTTCACATTTGGAATGTGTATTAATTAGAGCCACAGAAAGTGCTGTGTTGAAGTTGGTGCGATTTTTACACAGTATACCTTCAATATCAATAAACTACAGGTGACCAGCTGCAGCTGATTCTTCAGTTCAGAGTTCTGCATATTGAGTAGAGCTTCACTGAACTTTGAATAAACAGGTGGAACACTTTTGGTGCAACAGAGGTATAATATATAACAATATATATATACATACATGATATTATAATAATTTATAATTCTTTCAAACTTGGATCCTACATAATTCACAATGCTACATGACCACCAATAGTTCAGGTGTGTCATGACATAATATTTCATGTAAAAAAAAATTATTCCCATTGTATATAAAGATGGACAACACAGCTGCGACTGAAAAGTGACCAAAGATCGTTTCTGAAACTTTAGCTAGTTATAATTTGTATTTTTGGGCAGACTTTATACACAGTGTATGTTCCAGACCTGGAAATTGACTTTCATCTGTAGACTCAAAGTCCCTAACTTGTCGACAAAGACATTTCAAATACTTTACTGTATATTGTAAATCAGAGCATCCCCTGCGTGAAAAATATGTCACTGCTGTCATTCACTTTTCAGATTTCTATTTCCAAAACACTTTGGCTGTTCATCAAAGTTCAGATGAGTTTTTCCCTGGTCGCTTGGAAAAGGTGCTCAGCCAGGGAGGATTAAGGGATCCGAGGAGGTTGTGACTGAAGGAGTTACACACAGGACCCCTGTGTGTACCCTGGCGCGTGTGTTTGTGTGTGTTTGACAGTGTGTGTGTGTGTTTGACAGTGTGTGTGTGAAGCCGAGCGGAACCTCGCAAAGACTCTGAATATGGATGAGGAGGCTTCAGTCCCACATCAGCCAAATGTTCCTGCTGCAAGTTAATTCAACTTCTTGGGAAACAAACAAACAGACGCATGCGCACGCACAGACGACACACACACACACACAAACACACACACAGTCCTGAGCACGTGTGTGTTCCCAACTGAACTTTTAAATGACTTTTGTCACTTGGCGGCATTAACACATAATTTGGCAGAACTCATGCTATGATGTGAGAACTTGCTGCAAGCGTGAAGAAATCTGCTGCCAACTGAAAGTAAAGCGTCACCACTCTTACAGAAGAAGCCTTTGTGCTCCACAGATTTGAGGAAGAAAGAACTTGCAAATATCGTTATTGTAGAAAATAATGCTGTCGATAGCTCAGATGTCGATAGCTCTGATGTCTTTGTTACATTATTTACAATCGATAGTTTTGCAATTTGTAATTTACGGAGCACGATAAAGACTTTTGTGCAACATATGAACCTCCTGCCTACGTGAGCTGCATTTGCTTACACTTGACACTGATTGGTTTGATACGGGCGTGCATCTAATGTGTGTTCGCTAACTTTCTTTAATTAAGTGCAGTCTCTCCATTTTAATAGAGAACATGAATGAACCTTTTCAGGTCATTCGTTTTTTTTCCACTGAATTATCATTATGTTATTAGTATCAGCAAAATGAACATCCTCATTGTTCAACCATTACATCCAATGAGGCGAGGACTGGAACTAATCCTGTGCACTGATTCAGTTCCCTTTTCTTCTTCTGTTGTTAAATGCTGTCTCAACGTCTTGAAATTGTCCGGATAATGGTCAGAAGGTCCTTAACACCTGTTACTTTTTTTCAGACTAAACAAAAAAAGATAGTAGGTTCGAACCAAACTCGACAGAATGGCCCTTCGAGTGTGGAGATTGAAATATTTGACAAGAGGACATGAACATGATTCATCCTTTTTTCATATTAACCCAAAGGCCTGGAAAAGAGAGGGAGTAATATAAAAGGAATTTATAAATAACATAATTTTTTTTTGATTTTGTTTTGACCAAACACCAGTTGATCTGATGAAACAGAGAATCACGTAAAAAAAGTGAAAAGTTTGATCCACACAAAGTTTCCATGAGGAAACTCACTCCATCTTATGTCTTTTTCCAGGAACCCATCAACTCACTTCCAAATATATGATCAGGTATATTGCTGCAGTAGTTTATAATAAAAAATAATATTTATGTCTTGAACCTTTTGCATTCATCAGACAGGTTGCCAGAACCTGGAGAAGTGTTGGCTGAATGACAGCAGGTTATGAATAAGAGAGAGAGAGACCACAGATAAAGGGTGATTTCTGCAGGCGAGCTGCAAAATGTTTCTTGCATCAGCTATTAACCGAAGGAGTCGGTGATTCGGTTTAAGCCTGAAAACGCAACACATTTCAGAGATCTACGCAAATAGACACATACTGTAAATTGTTATTCTCTCTTTCTGGCACACTCAGCCCCCCGACTCTGCAGCATTAACACACCGAGACACACACACACACACACACACACACACACACACACACACACACAGTCACACATGCTTGAAAGACAGAAAGCGCATTCTCTCATTTCCTCTCACCCCCACTGAGAGAGCTCTAATAAACATAATTTAAATCTGAGAATTCGGATTAAATTGAAGGTGGTGGGGGCAGCATGGGGCTCTGTGTCTGTGTGTGTGTGTGTGTGTGTTTGTGTGTGTGTACGTGGGTGGGGAAGAAATGAAACCAGCTAAAGTCAAGGTAGGGAATAAACAGAAATTAAGAAGTAATGTCAGTCAGTTAAAAAAGCAGGCGGCAGCAGCGAGAGGAGCTGAACACGCTTAGAGAGCAAACTCTGAACAAGTTTCCAAGTTCACAAATTAACTCCTGAATTGTGTATTTTTCTTTTGTTCCAGCTCCGACTGTTAATTTCCTTCCAAAACTATAACTCCTTCCAGCTTCGAGAACACCCACTCTCTTATCTACCTTTTCATCTCCATCCCTCACTTTATCTCTCTCCCTCTGTACTTATCTCCGGGGTCGATGCGTCTTGAAAGACCAGAGAGGGTCCTGCTCTCTCTGCTCTCGCACCGGCCTGATAAACTGAAACTGAACTTTCTATACGTGACCAACAGGCGATACAACTTTTACAAACTGAAAAGCGTTCTCGGGCAGATTGGGTTCAAAGTGTTTGTAGTTTGATGGTTATAGAAGCGGACCAGTGACTGGAGGATCGCCAGTTCAATCCCTCAGGCAGAAGAAATCTCAAATCAAAGCAGTTATGAGAGCTGAGGGGCTTTACTGCTATTTCAAAGACTTCCCTTAAGACCTTCATGGGCCGAGTCATTTGTTTGCACGTTGACTTTCTTCACGTAACAGGAGATGTTCTTTGTTTTCAAACATTGTCGCTGGTTGGTCTTGAGCAGATCAAGCTCGATGAATCCAAAGTGCCACAAGGTTGAATCCCAGGGTCCCAAAAGAAAGCACAAAACCATGCTCAAGAAAGTTTTCGGAGACGAGGTTTAATGTCTAGCACAAACTCACAGGCGTGGAAAAAAAGATGGAGTGATTGAAGAATCTCAATGCAGGGAAAGAAAAAACTCATCTGTTCACAGCCAGAAGCTCACAGCATTTCTGCACATTAATAAGAGCGTGTGAGATTCTTGAGGACTCCATTTCCATTTCATATATCACTGAGTCCCGGCGCTGAGCTGCATGATGGCTTTCACTGCAACCCGGGATAGATGTGTGCAGCGTGTGGTTTGATTCGCTTAGTGTTTCAAATGTTGTGCAACAGCAAAAACACAAAATGAAACAAAAATCCCCCAAATCCTGCAGGTCCAACCTCTTACTTAAGATAAAAACCGGAGAGGAAATGTGTTGTTCTGAGTAATTGCTCCTCTAAGCTCTTTGTGCTTATCGTGCTTAGTTATAGTTGTACTACCTCCATCCCCCCGACTTTCTCCCAATAAAAAAGAAACAGATTTACCCACTAAAGAGTAATGCACCCACCCACACACACACACACACACACACACACACACACACACACACACACAGGAAGAGATAGGAAATTAAAATGAGGTGTAAAGAACAGGAATAACTTTAATGAGAAGTGTTCTTATTAGAACCATATCTTGATATCTCTCTGATAGTACTCTATATATGTGTATGTTTTTTCACAAATCTTTCTTGACCTTTACAGTTCACCTCCCTACATTCACAGTTATAATTAAAATTTTAATTAGGAAGGAACTTTGCAATTAACAGACTTTGACATGTTCATTGTGCGGACAGTTGACAGCTCACAACAAAGAGACGGGAAGCTGTCGTTCCTCTGAGGAATAAAACACTGGGTTATGAGAATAAAGCTGCCAAGAGTGAATCAGCAGCGTATAGCTCATAATCACAAAGGGCAACAGGGAAATGCGCTGATATAAATGGTTCTGACAGTTCTGCTTCAAGTTAAAACCACACAAAACGTATCTAATGAACTTACACAAATGTTCTCATAAATCTGACTGTACGTCTGATAGAGCATAAATGCTGCCTGGTGTTTACAACTGTCCGAATGGAAGTGTGCATTCATTTGGTTGTGAATTCTGAGATACAGTCTCTCATATAAAAACCACAGGACCACTTCTAGCAGAGAGACGTGGGGAGCACAAGGTCTTTGATAACAACACCACTAACTTTAATCAGCAGATAAGTGCTCCCAGTTATTTTTCATTCCACTCATATTTCTTTTCGAAGATTAATTTTCACTCCCCGGCCTTTGTTTTTTTTCTCTCTTCTTTTCATTTCTCTCTCTTTCTCGCTGCATGAGCCCTCGTCCTCAGTTTAAGTAATGAAAGTGTATTTTGGAAATGAAAGACAACACACAGCATGACTGTGGAATGGAAAGTTGACGTAGTACACACAGCGTTAACTAACTGTTGGTTAGTAACTGTTGATTTCTCAACTTCTGGGACTCAAATTAAAGTAATCAGTAAACACAAGAGGTGTTTAAAATGTGTAAACAGAATTTCCAATTTGCGTCATCAGCTTGTCTCTCTCTTACTGTTGCATCATTAGCTATTTGAGCGCCACCCACGTAGCTAGCTTATTAGCTCCGTCAGCGGCATGCTATGAGTCCTGGATTCAGTTGACTGGGGAAGGACCCATCTCTTGGATTCCTTGTTGCTGTGGAATGGAGGGATGGATTCATCGGCTATATTTGAAAGAGCCTTCTAAAAGTTGCACTTGATCCAGATAAGTGTTTGGAGCGGAAACCAAATTGCCCACACTCATAGATACTAGTTTTCTAAAAATGCCAGATTTTTTTCATTAATTATTCTCTAGGACATCTGATCTGTCAATCTATGAATGCACTTCTTCCGAATTATAAAGACAGAAAAAAGTTCCTGGATCTGCTCCTCCTTCTCCAGACCCGCAGCAAAATACAATGGGTTCTTTCTTGGTCCATCCCTCCACCGTGTTCAGTGGAAATCGGTTCAGTAGCTTTTATGTAACCCTGCCGACAAATCCAACCACAACCAACCACAGAACAAACAAACAAATGCAGGGGCGAAAGCATGACCTCCTTGGCAGTGGTTATGTAACACTCACCTGTGACCAGAGTGTGTGGAGGCTGGAAGGCGGCACAGAGCACATCACCGCGATGCTGGACACCTCCCTTCCACTCCGAGGGCTCAACAAAAGACTGTGAGAAGGAGTGCAGCCGGAACACTGTCAACATCCTGCAGAGAGGGAGACACAGGGAGAAGGAGGTATTGTAAGAATATGCCACACAAAGAGGTTCCAGTACACCACACTGCCAGATTAAGATTAAGATTAAGATTAAGATTAAGATACATTAAAATACATTTATTTGTCCCAAACACATGCACAGACATGCAGGTAGGGAAATGTAACCTCTGCTTTTAAACCATCTGGTGAAGGACACACAGAGCAGTGAGCAGCCATGTACAGCGCACGGGGAGCAGATGTTGGGAGGAGTAAGGTGCCTTGCTCAGGGGGCACTAGACAGGGTAGGGCGAATCCTCTTGGATTTTTGGACAGATCAATCCAGGTTCGTCTTTTTGTTGTTTCTCCGTGGAGTCGAACCAGAGACGAACCAGAGACCTTTTCTGAGCATATGAGAGGCCTCGATATGCATCATGGGTTTTGATATGGACGTTGTCTGTAAGCTGGTGAAAGGAGAACGAAGGAGAGCAGCTGATGTCTTGTGCAGACGATTTAAATGTAGACTTGATGCATCAAGGAGACCGGAAGGTGGAACATATATACAAACGCTAACAGAGTAACATAAGCAAGTGTCGGCCCCCCCAGTCTGAAGATGTCTCCCACAGCCTCCCCATATATCTTCCTCTACTTGTGTCATCCATTATAACAGGAAGTCCTTGAATGGCGAGAACTGCTGTCACTCTCTATGTAACATTTAGATGTTCACATCCTGTTGGATAGTTAAGTCTAAAGTATGTATAATCACATTGTGTCCTTACGTCTTGCCCCTGGTGTAATAAGAAAGATTTGGAGTTTGCTGGCTCTTTTACTGGGACATCTGAATAAGATATAAAAGTCCATGAGCGTAGAGACTACAATTTACTGCTAGTTGGCCCAGTATCTGTTACCTGACCTTGGGTGCTGCTGGGAGAGAAGGGAGTATGTGTGGAGTTAGACAGGCACTACAATCCTAATGTGATTTTTCTTTTATTGTGCTCATGGGGCTGGACATGAAATGTAAAATGATGCAGTGGCCTACAAAACAAAGGAATGTGTCTGTTGATGGGATGTGGACATTTCAACCTGCATGATTTCTTAAAAGCATCGCAACACAACATGGACTGAACCATGACTCAGTGGGTGTGAGGGAGCATTGTTTTCTTTGGCTGCTGCTGATCTATCGTCTATGATCTCTTAATGGTTTGTTTTTATATAGCATGTGCGTGTGTGTGTGTGTGTGAGTGTGTTTGGTGTGTTTGTCTGGGTGGAAAAGGGAGGGAAAGACAGAAAGGGAGAGAGTGTATTAACTTGTTGATGCTGAGTTCACTGGGTGTGAAATGATGGGGATGAAGATGAAGATGAAGAGCAGATGTAATGTGGGTACACACGCACACACACACAGTTTGAAGCAGTCGTACTAAAGTGATTGGGAGCACCCCAGAGCATTCAGACTCGTTAGAGTCCAGATGTCTGGTTGGCTGTATTTTTGGCAGTCTGAGGGAACACACACACACACACACACACACACACACACACACACACACACACACACATACACACACACACACACACACACACACACACACACACACACACACACACACAGTAGTTCTTGCATACAAATATTCTCATTCTCAATCTTTGACAAGTGCAATGTTTTTCTCACACACAGTCGATGAGGGTGTTGCGGCAATGTCACATCTAAAATTATGTTTTGTGAGCATTAGCAGTTTTTTAGTATTTCAGACTTTGCATGTATGCAATAAATGAATAAATGAGTGCAACAGAGACTGCACACTGTAAAACAATCATAATCCCACGTGCATACACACTTCTTTACTACCTTTCCCAGCCCATCACCAGAATGCTCCTCTTCAGCAGCAGGACCTGAGAGATCTCCACAGCTCGACCCAGGCCGGCGTTCATTCTGTGGAGGCAGCGGCCATTAAAGTCCCACACCTGCAATACATAAAACAAATGACAAATCTATCACAACGCCAAATGTGCTTGGATTCAAAACACATCCACATGCCAACAGACAAACAAAACTTTGTCAAGAAGTTTGTTACTTCAGACATGTTTTCAGTGTTATGGGCTTTTAGTCCATTACCAGCTAATCGTCTTGATAATGAAGATGTAACTAAAACAGTGATACTTACTGTTGTATTCAGTTTTGAAAGAGTGTTATTTTTCATTAAGGCAGACATGGTTTTGATAATATCTTTGCGGCTCCTTGGGCAGTTAAACTACTATTCTACTGTGCGTCCATCAGATAAGTAGGAGTCAGGTAATATCTGAGACTATCCAATTTTTCATGATGACGCAGATTGGATGTGTGTTCTGGAGTTGCATTGTCACAAGAATTGATGAGGCTGATTATGTTGATTACACAATTATTGTATTTATCGAATAATTGCAGTTAGTCACTGTGTGATGCATTTAGAATCTGACTTGTACCTAGAGTCATATAATAGTGCCTGTTTGAAACTAAATAAAAGAAAAAGAAAAAGTTGTACGAGGCAGGATTCTGCTTCATGCCTGTATGTGCACTCATAGAATTAGGTTACAAGGAAGGTTGTAACTTTTTTACTGTAATTTGAGCAAATACTAAACACTTTAACAAGGACACAAATATTCTGATATCAACCAGATTAAGATCAAAATAAATCTGAAAGAAACATTGCCATTTAAACAGCACTTTGAATGAGGTTGTGTTCAGAATAAATAATGATGGAACTAAACCATGAGGAGAATTCTGACCTTAGTAGCATTATGTATATATCGATAAGCTATTAGCAATAGATTAATTATAGCGGATTTACAGTTAAGTGTTCAGAGATTACAGCCCCAGTATAGATGATGGATATTCTAATATACAGTTATGACATAAAATTAATATTTTACAGTTACTGAGAGGGACATTGTTAAAAAGCATGGATCTTTTCATGTTGTTGATTTTGGCGTCTTTTTAGACAAAAACGGCAGCATTTCCATTTTCTCCAGTTGTGAAAACCTTGGTCTAACCATCACGTGTGTTTATTTTGGTAGGAATGAAAAGAAGAACCGTTTGTAGGATGCATTGCGATGAGGTAATGTATATTTTTTGTTGCTGTATGATTTATAAAATGACAACATTATACCTTTGAAGTACTGTTCATACACTTTTGTTACATGTAATTCTACAATATGTAGTTCCAAGGTTATAGCAATTTCATTCTGAAAGTTAAAGAGGGGCGACGTTCCCTCGTCACGTTCCTTCTTCACTGAGCCAACATCAGATATCAATCAGTTGCAAGGCCGACATTAAATGTCACATTATAAGCCTGATTCCACTCACTATGAAAGTTTGCCGGCGGAAAAATGCCCTAAAACATTTCATCTGGCCTCACAGGTGGTGCAAGCATCATCCATCTTATGTTGCATTGCTGCCATCAACAAGTGGAATGTGAAGATAAACTATAAATCAAGACTTACACCATATAAGCAGCTTCAGTGACAGTAACCCCTTGCAGCATCGCAACACAACATGGACTGAACCGTGTCCCAGTGGGTGTGAGGGAGCATTGTTTTCTTTTGCTGCCGCTGATCTGTCGTCTATGATCTCTTAATGGTTTGTTTTTATATAGCATGTGCATGTGTGTGTGTGTGTGTGTTTGTGTGTGTGTGTGTTTAGTGTGTTTGTCTGGATGGAAAAGGAAAAGGGAGGGAAAGGGAGAAAGTGTATTATCTTGTTGATGCTGAGTTCACTGGGTGTGAAATGATGAGGATGAAGATGAAGATGAAGAGCAGATGTAATGTGGGTTTTCATCTGGCCTCAAAGGGTGGTGCGACCCGACCAATGACATTGAGAATAATGAGTAATAATTTTATTCCTGATTGTCTCCTTTGCTGTTGTAGGTCAGAAAGAGGCAGCAGGATTAAAATGAGACAAACTAGTTAAAAACTCCTTGTAGGACGTTTCAAGCATCATCCATCTTATGTTGCATTGGTGCCATCAACAAGTGGAATGTTAAGATAAACTATAAATCAAGACTTACATCATATAAGCGGCTTCAGTGAAAGTAACCCCTTGCAGCTGTTTGGGCACTGGGTCGGAGGTTGAAAGGCAGAGCCCTTCATGGTTCTGTTTCATCAGTAGAATTCAACAAGTCATGTCAGATTTGACAGTGACATGGTTTTGAGTGAATGGAATTCTTTTATCTGAAAGGCCACTTAACCTTCTTTTCATCATCTTCTTTCTCATCACCGCCTTCTTTTATAGACCGTGTATTTCAGAATTTGCATTTCTATGATGTCTGACCTGCAGCTCTACGGTTCACCGCTGAATCAGTGAATGTACAGTATGTGTGTGTGTGTACTTGTATGTGTGTGTGTGTGTGTGGCAGTGCACTTACTTTGACCTCTCCGTCAGTGCCTGCGGTAAACAGCCGCGTCTGCGTACCGTCCAGGACCATGGTGGAGATCTCGGCGTCGCCATGACAACGGTGGAACTGCTTGACCTTTTGACCGGTGTCGGCCTGCCAGCAGATGACAGAGGAGGCAGAGTCACTGCTGACTACCTGCACACGCACACACGCACACAAAAACACACACACACACACACACACACACACAGTCGCACACACACACACACGTTGAGAGGAGAGATCAATCATGGAGAGTTTGATCACTTTTATTCCACTGATATATTCTTTCATGAATCTCACAGAGCCAAACAACCCTCCTCACTTTGTGTCACTGCTTTTGAGGCATGCATGAGAATATGATAATAATGCGTCTGACAAGTGGAAATAAAAGCAAGAGAAAAACAATCAGGAGTGGATGCACTTTATAAAATGAGAGATATTCATTTGGGATGTATTAGCTATTATTTATTCCCTCCTGGGTGGGATACTAATATAACTGTGTAAGTGTGATACAAAAGAGACAAAAACATAACAATTTGCTTGCAAGAATTTTCAAATACAAACATTTTAGAAATGAGTCTGTCTTTGTAAAACCAAGTCAGCATTTTGACAATTTAATATCACTGTTATATCAAATCCAAATAAATAATCCAAATAAATGTATCCACCAGATAGTCCAGCTTCCTTCCACAGTCCAAAGACATGCAGGTTAATTGGAGACCCGAAATTGCTCATAGGTCTGAATGAATTGTTTGCCTCTCTGTGTCAGCCCTATGATTACCCGGCCTCTTGCCTCTAGCTGGGATTGGCTCACGCCCCCCAGTGACCTTTAAAAGATATGGGATACAGATAATGAATGTTTGAGGAAACTAAATGTCCATTTAGCTGCTGTTGTGTAGCCTTTGATATACATTGAATGATCTTCAGCACGAAATGGACACGCTCCAAGAAAATGACAATTTGAACATTTGACAACTGGGAAAACAAAAGCTGCTGCTACTTAATGAGGACCACGAGGTGTTCTGTCAACTTCTGCCAGGAATAAAGTTCAAAACTCAACTTCATCATCAGGATCCGAGTTTACTGCTCACTTACTAAATATACTACCAAATAGTCTATATAACACATAACCATTCTCCCAACTTATTTAAATGTGCCTCTGGACAACAACAGAAAACTACTGAATGAGATGAGAGGGACTCAGTTTCCCAGCATACCTGTCTGAACAGACTGTTGTACAGCACACAGGTCACAGGGTGTTCGTGGCTGCTGGTCCTCCTCTCCTCCTTCGTGGTCTCCAGCAGAAGAAGCAGGCTGTTGAAGGAGAGCAGGAGGAGATGACGCTCCTCGTGGAGGAACAGGAGGGTGTGTGTGTCCTCCGGTGTCTTTGGGAAGATGCCAGCCAGACGGTGAACACACTGCAGACTGGGCACGTCCCACAGACACAGGACCTAGAAAAGGGATGAAAGTGTACGAGTGTGTGTTATGTAAGTGGAGAAGCTACAGTTTATTAATTACTACATATAGTGTAACTACAATTACTGCCCTCTGGTTGTAAAAAAAATCTGACTAACCTGAGGCAACTGTGCCGTTAACCTTTGACATCTTCAAAAAAAGGCAGACTTGCAAAATCAAATTCAAGAGGATGAAAACCTGTTTTGTGAGGTCACTGTGACCTTGACCTTTAAAGAGCCAATATCGAATCAGTTGCTTCTTGAGACAACTGTAAATCTGTGACAAATATCGAGGTGTTCTTGAATTATCGCATTCACAAGACTCCTTGGAAACAGAATGCCTCCAGCCACCGGGTGTCACAGGTGCAGAGGCATAAAAACAAACTTTAAACCTTCTACTATGAAAACCAATGTTTATGAAAAGACATTGCAAAGGGAACCAGACAATACAATCATTGCTGAGAAGAATGGTTACCATAGCAGCTCTGCACAGCATGTTACAGAGCCACTCTCTGGACTTCACAAAAACTTGGCCATGTTGCTTCCCGACACAAACAAGATGACTGTTGCTGTTCCAGAAACTCTTGCAGAGGAAACTAAGGTGAAGCTCTCAGATTTTCTTGAATTGGCAGATGGTGTTTGAGGAGATAGCAGACGGATCATAAATCACTTCTAAAATATATGTTCTCTTCAGCGAAGCCAAGGAGAATGCAAACATTCACCGAGCTACAACAGGGAGAAGAAAAGCAACACAAGCACCAACATCCTCCTTAAATCGGAGAGAAGGGAGATTTAAAGGTGATGTGGTGCTCGGCTCTTTTAGTGGAAAGAGCGAGAAACAGCCGACCAATCATCTCCACCACACTCTCCTTTCTCTGCAGTAATTACAGCGAGTTAGCACAATTAATATTACAATGAGAGGGCTCTTCATCATCACATTATCTTTACCAGAAGAGTGTCACACACACACAGAGACACACACACACACACACACACACGCACACACACACACACACACTCCTACCTTATCTTTGGAGTAGCTGAGCAGTTGTTGCTTGGTCTGCATGAAGCGGACTGCGAGGACAGGGCCCATGTGCCCGCCGAGCACACACACCGGCTCTGAGGTCACGTACGGGTTCCACACCAGGACCTGATGATCCACGCCTGCTGTGGCTACAACCAATCGGAGCATCCCAAATTAGCAGGGTGGCTAACGGCACTTAAGAACAAGAGGCCATATTGTTTTAGACGCCCAGAAGTTTAAGAAGTAAAGAAGTTCACCGATGTTATAAATCAAGTAAGAAGTAGAGTCATTATCTTATAGCCTACTATCGATACAGTTTTCTTTTTGGAGTCGCCCTCTGCTGGGCATTAAGAGAAGACAGGTTTTGGCACGTCCGCTTTGGTTATTGGTTATTACACTTTAAAAAAAAATTCATGAGCCACAGCAAACATAATCAAACTAATGTAACATTGATGGAGTAGCCATAATATATATATACAATTTCACCGTACCTATCAGATTGAGTTTACGGTGGTGGTCCACGTCCCACACGCCCCT